>NC_133586.1:19974226-20274226 GCF_964106895.1 Numenius arquata | reverse complement strand
GTCCTGGGTCTCTCGAACGAGGATGCCAGGCGCTCGGTGCCCCCGTTGCTCCCAAGGCCGCGGGGGAGCCTAGCTGAGAGGGGGCGGGCGGCGCTGCCCACCCGCCCGTTTGGGCGGCAAGGCGCGCGTGCCCGGCGGGGCAGCTGCCCGTTTCTCTCCGAGGCGCCCCGCCAACAGCCGCCCCGCCAACAGCCGCCCTGCCCGCGCGCCCCTCGCCCCCCGTCGGGGCGGCTGGTGGGGAAGGTAAACGGAGGGGAGGTAGTCTCTCCGGCCGCCTATTGGCCCGCCGCTCCGGCCAATGAGGCGGCGGGGTGGGGTGCGGCTCTCGCGAGAGCGGCGCGGGGCCCGGGCGGCGGAACCATGTTGCGGGCGGTGGCGGCGCAGCGCCTGAGGCGGGCGGTGAGTGCGGGCGGGCCGGGGGCGGCGGGGAGGGGGCCGAGGGGTCGGTTGCCTTCCCTCCGCCCCGGCCGTGCGGGCCTCCCTGCTCAGGGGGCCGGAGGTTGCGCGGGGCCGAGCTCCGCCGTCGGCGCGCCTGGCAGCAGTGGCCGAGGGGGGGCCTGGGGCGGGGGGGTGAGGAACAGGCCGAACTTCTCCACCGGACTCCGCTCCTCTGCCGCACCGTGGCTGTTAAAAATAAAGTTTCTGAGGGGACGCCGAGTGTTAAAGGAGCCCTTTCAGTGCGCATTCCAGGCAGGAGTTGAGGGTCGTTGTTATAACTTTATCAGAGTGCTCACTCTCATCCCCCTTCCTACAGCACCAGCTGAGGAACGGGAGTACTTTCCTTACGCTTGGAAAAAGACTCTTGAAAAGACTCTTGGAGTTGCTACTGCAAACTCTTAACAACATTACAAAGAAATTTGTGGCTGAAGGAGAGGCTTTCTGGGGTTTTGAGAGGTTAACACAGCGTTTCTCAATCACACGAACACAGCTGTGCAGAAGGGGGATTGATTTAACCCTCACAATCAGTGGACCGAACCTAATGTGAAGCACTTGTTGCTTTTCCAAATTGACCTTCATATTGTTCAGCTGTGAGGAGTGCTGGAGGCCGTTTGCTGCTTGATGTGTCATGATGGCTGTTACCAAATTTAACGAGTAGGTGAACTCAAGGTTAGTTGGAGTAGATGATTTATGAAATGTCCCTGAATATCTGTTCGAACTCATGGCATGCACTAGGGGACACTTCTTCCACTAGAACTGTGTGTAAATAGCCCTCCTAAAAGAGCTTTAAATCTAGCAAGTTTGGTTTTTGAGCTCTCCAAGGCTTTTACACATACTATAGTTCTGACCAGCTCTAAAATTGTAATTCTGGATATATTAATCAGTGTCAGGTGTAAGAATGGCTAAAAGAGAAGCAAAGGTAGACCAGGACATATGTGACTTAGTTAATCTGAAAATGATAACTGTTGCAGTCATGGACATCTTTCAGTTATTGTTAGGCTGTAGGCTTTGCAGAGCAAAGGTCTTGATGATCTCTGGAGCTCCTAGAACACGTATTACTGCTGTGTAAATAATAATTTATTCTCATGATCACTGCACAATTCAGTTTCATGTCCTGGGAACGCGAGGCCCTTGGTTTGCAGCTGTATGCATCTACACTCATAAATTTATAAAATAAAGCCAATAAAACATTATATGCGTCTTCAGGGTGTGGGTAATAACGTAGTCTGCCAGAGGAGTGAAGCAAACTCCAGTTCAGCACTGCTAACGCTCATGCAGTTCAAGAGTGAATAGAATCTAGAGAAAAACAGGACGCGAGAGACCTGTAAAGTATGAGCAGCAAGGAAAGGTTGGAGTTGTATGATTTAAAGATGGGAGCACCGAGGAGGAATATGAGGCTGCAAGTACACAAAAAATTGGTGCAGAGATGGGAGTCAGCCTTTTCACCAGTCTGTGAACGATAAAATAATAACAGTTGGCTTAAATTGCAGGAAAGCTATTTAAGATAGCTACAAAGAGTTAAGACAGACATTAAGAAATCCTTTATAGTTGAAAGGAAAGTAAGTTTTTGGAATAGGTTGCCTAGGAGTCTTCATCATTCGAACACACTGACAATAAGCGAGACAGATATGTTGGAAATAACATAGATATGGTTGCCTTGCATCTGATGGAGGGTAGCCTTCAGTGAGCTCTTGAGGTCCCTTCCAAACCTGTAATGATATGAAATTGTGATCATCAGGATTGTCTTGCAGACTTTTAGTTAAGGGGCATTTTGAGGTCACACATTCCTAACTTTATAAAACAACAAACAAGTAGTGTATTCCCTTACCATTCTCTGTTTTTTGATCATTTTTATCAGATAAGCAAGTGTCTGCCTATTTGCCTGTTCACAGTTTTGGGTTTTTTTTCTTTCTTCTTCTTATATGATGCTACCCAGCAGTTTGGGGCCAAGTTGGTTGTAGGCGGATTATGATACCAGTGCCTTTAATTTTGTATCCAGTTGTTATTCAGCCTGTGTTGAAGTTAGAATTTATCCTGAGGGTATTCACAAAGGGCAAGCAGTGCTAGTCTTGACTGTTTCAAGTCATAAACTGATCTCTTGGTCTCCCTCACTTTGACCTCCAGGGTTGCTTAAAAAAAACCCCAGCAACAGTGTGACAGAGTGAAGGACATTGTAGCACTCTGTTTCGTAAGAAACCTGTTTGCTTTGTGTTTGGTTTTTCAGGGTTCTGCTGTTGTTTTAAAGGTCCAGATAGAATAAAAGTTGCGTTTGCTTCTGCAATATGTTTTTTTTTGGAGGCAAGAGTTGCTTTAGAGTTGGCTTAAACAAAATAATAGGCATGTTCTTATGAAGCTGTTGGAGATCTTCAGCTAAAAGTGCTGTCAGGTTTCCTTTCTCACTTTGTAGTGTAGTATTTTCCATTATAACAGCTTTAGAACAAAGTGAAATGTCACTTGCTTAATTTTTAGTGATATTGAATATTTTATCTTTACAGTGTTTGGGGGGGTCCCCAGTTTTCACAGCTGTTGAGTCTTTGAGTTCCTGTGGATTTGTTCAGAGTTTTCAATTTCTTGGTGTTTCTGAAAATGTTGGATTTTATTTCAGTCATATATATCTCATGATGCATGTGTGTGTTTTTTTTTAACCTGAGATTATTCAGATAAATAGGTTTAATAGCCTGAAACACACCTCACTCAGAAAGTACTGGGTTACATTTGTAGTCTTAGGGAATACTTTGTATGTATCCTTCAACTGTCATTGATAAACTCAGACTATTAACTTTTAAAATGTATTCATTTACCTTGAGTTCACTTTCAGTAGTGTTGGCTGTATTTAAAAACAGCTCTGTTGCTTTGTTTTTTATTAACGGTTTGCATGGGATATATCTCAAAAAGTTTATTCTGTATTACATCTTTCCACTGCTGCTTCAATTCCTTTGTAATTTTTAAGTCTTTACTGTTTCCTAAATAAATCCTTCTTATAGATGCTTTCTTTACTTATTTTGCTGTTCTTTGCTGCGGTTATAGCTCTTTTTCAGTTCAGGTGTCTCTAGTGCTGATTTTCTAGTTAGCGTGTCCTGGAGTTAACTAGCTGTCGCTTAAACCTCTTCTGTTGTCTATAGCCAGATTTGTACAGAGGTTCTAGGAGAAGTATAAGCTTTTTTGCTAGACCTCTCTCCTCTCCCTGAGCTTCCCTAATATTTTTTATCTTTTTGTTTGTTTGTTTGTTTGTTTTTTAAACTTTAGCAGCTACAAGACTGTCTTAATAGAATTAGGGATTGTTTTGTTGTATAGGAATATAGCCATTGTCTTTAGTAATACCCCAATCCCTAGTTCCTGGAGACAGTTCTTGGGAGTTTTGCCCAGTGGTAATGGGTCTCTATGGGATATATAATTCCTACTAAGCAGTTCTAAAATTTTAATTTCTGTCCAGTTTGCTTTTACAGCTTAGAAAATCAGCTCTAGAGATACCTTTGTGGGTCCAGTTGTCAGATGCTTTTGCCTTGTGAATTTCTATTTCGGTTTAGTTCCCCAAACTTCCAGTGGTTCCTCTGAAGAGGTTGGGAAGCAAACTTCAGTTTCCTGGGTGCAGTTTCTAGCAGCCTAGTTTATATTGATGCATATTTGAAGTATGGGGCGATGTAGAATACACCTGCTGGAGGTCTTGCGTTTACTGGAAAGGCTTTTTGGCCGTCCCACCTTTTGTTCCCTTGTCTGCCATGTGTGTCACTCACAGAGCTGATTTCATACTCCTGTGTTACAAGGAGCAGACTGCAGGCAGGCAGCTCTCGACTCTTGACTGCAGAGGCCATTGGTACCTGTCTGCTCACCAGTCTCACCAAGCAAAGATTTACAACACTTTTGGCTGGGATTTTCCAGCTGTTAATACATATGTTTTGTAGATATAAGCAGCAAATCCGTGTTTCAGAAGTGCTGGGCCTGCTTGTGTGCTGTTCAGGTGACCTGTCTACGTGCTGAAAGACCAGCATACGTTCAGTTTGTGTTGGTGTTGCTGTGAAGAGCAGATCACCTGCGCAAATTGAATGAGTACTTTGGATGTTGGCCTCACACATGGGTTTATCTGCTCATGTGTACTGGGCACGTCCAGATTTCTAACGTTTGGCTGGAACAGTAGCAGCAAGTAATCTCAGTTATTTTGTCTGAAGTCTAGAAATTCAGATATGCTTAAATTTTTAACATTCTGCTTGGAAAACATTGCTGAGTTTCTCAGATGGGAAACCAAAACGTGCTTTGGGGAAACTTGAGACAATACATTCAGTGAATCCTTTGGTACTTTGCAAGTGGCTTAATTGATGTATACTGCACATCTAGGTTAATCTTACCAACTTTTAGACATCTGGAAGTCAGAGGCCAGGTTTGCTCTACAGGAAATGCTGCGGGGGCGGGGGGGGGGAGATTGGAAACTCCAGACATTTTTCCTTCATAAATGTTTATTTTAGTATAAACCGAATCACTGTCTGAGTTTCCACCAGAGAGGAAATGTAGATGTTTCTGCTGTAGAGGAAGCATAGGTGCCTAGCTTCAGTTTATATCTAAACCTCAGTGAAATAAATTTCCAGTTCTACTGGTTGCTGGCAGATGTGCTCATAATCTACTGGCATGCTTGAGAAGCTCCTGATTGCCCAAGTTTGTAGGATGTTTAACTGTAATTGATTTCTTTGGATAACCTGAGCTTGGTTTGCACTGGGAACCTTCTGTGGCACAAGCGCTGAGTGCTGTTCCCTCTCAAGGCATTGTTTTCAACAGTTTGGTGGTTCTCCCTGTTTTATTTCTTGGGTTTTTTATCCTTGCTGTCAGCTGGTTAGGGTTATACCCAACCTTCCTATTTTATCTAGGCTTGAAACTAGACCTCCTGCCCAAGTACAGGTGGAAAAATCATGTCAGTGAAATAATGGGCTGTTCTCGCACATGTGCAGCTGGACAAGTTCCTTTGTCAAAATAACTACCTGTCCTCTTCATTGACTCATAGCAGAGTCCCAGTTTTCAGACTCATATGTGGCTAGATGAATTACCCTCTGGTTTTACTGCAGAATCTTTACTACAAACAACAAAATTCAGTTTGTTTTTGTTTTGTTTATTAAAAAAAATGTGTTTAACTGTGATAGTATATTAAAATTCAGACTCACATAGGAATCTTATTTGTGACCTAGGATATCTTTACCCAAGATGGGATCTTTACACAAGATCTGGAATGTGACTATTAATTTATTTTAAATCTGGTCTTGTCTTTGTGTTCAGAAGTGTCATGCATGTAGGCATAAAGTGACCTTCTCGTGTGCAGTTCCCACAAATATAAAATGTGCGATTACCAGGTTAGAAATAGTACCTAGTTAATGCTGTAATATCCAGTCTGCTCAAGCAACTGCAAAGCTTAATCTTTTTGGCTAAAAAAAATTATTTCTCAGTTTATTCTAGAATCATTCGACAGAAAGATATAGAGCTGCTCTGGTGGTGCAGTACTTATTTAGGGAAAAGATCATAATGTAGTCAGAATTGAGTGCGTGTTTAAAATGCATGCGGCTCCCTTTGGAAATTTGAAAACTTCAGAATCTCTCAGGAACATGGTCCACTTTACCCTGTGACATGACTATAAATCATTGGAAAAGTGGGCTTTTTGCCACAAAAGCATGGATTTATTCTTCAAACAGTGACTAAAATCTCATAACTTTTATTGTAAATGATGAAACATAATCAAAAATATGGTGTCTGAACTATATTGGCAATAAATATTTTGTTACTGGCAATTGGCTTCAAATGATCGTAGAATCTTTAATCATAACAAGTAACCTTAAGCATAAAAGATAAAATGCAGAGCACTTTTACAAGAATCCTTATTGTTTTAATCAAAATGACAAATGATACTGATTCTGCAAAAACTTATTTCTGTATTTATATTTTTACACTGTGGTTAGCTTCAGGGAAGTCCTCAGGATTTGCTTTCTCTGTGTGAAGTTTAGCAGGTAGACTTTGTGTGCTTGAAGTCCATATCCAAATTTTAGCCTCTCAGATTTTCTGAAACTTTTTGGGGTTTTTTCCCTAGTTTCAGTGGTGGGTAAGTGCGTATTTGGTGTGAGGGGAGATGGAGTGAGAATATATGTGCAAAGGAGCATAGGCTGTGCAGTCTTTAACGTTGTGTTAGTGTTTGTGCCTTGGTCATATTAATGAATCTTGTTTTGTTTTCCATGTGTTCCATATTACATTCATCATAACTCGAGTATTGAATCCTTTATGTAGGATAAACAAAGACTTGAAGGATAATATTCCTGTTCCCACCCCAAACCCTTTCCCTACCCTAATATTTGTCTTGGAGGGATAATGCTTTTTCCTGATTCACCTGAAAATTAGAGAGGAAAGTCTCAGAGCTTAGAATATTTTGCTTTGGTTTCATGGCCATTCTTTGCTTTCCCCTCACCCCCCTTTTTTTTTCTTTCATTTTTGCTTTAGAAGTTAAAGTCTGCGTGAATGGTGAATTGGTCAAAATTATTATTTAAGGATCATTAAATTGTGGTAGATTAAGTGGTCAAGTGTCAGATGTTTTAAAGGAAAACAGAAGAAAAATGAACCTGATGCTTATCAACAGTTCTATTAGTGTGTTTTCGGGCTCTGAGCCCTTGCTGCTTAATTGTCATCCTGCCACTGCATGCAATTTTGGCTTTATGTATAACTAATTAAAAAATTTAAAAAGTGTGTTCTGTAGCTAGATTTCAGCTAAAGCCTATAGTAAAAAAAACAAACCAAAACAAAAAAAAGCCCCCAAAACAAACAAAAAAAACCCCCAACCAACCAAAACTCCAAAAAACCAACAAGTAAATACTTATTTGCTCCCCTTGATTTCCTTCTGTCTTAGTATTGCTGGTTTAATTTTCACTCTTTACGTTACTTAGTTAACCTGATCAACTGAGCTTGAATGTAATGTATTAAAACGTTTTTCTTAATACTGTTCAGTATTTTCCTGTGGAGGTTTTAGTTTAAACACAGCATGTTATAAATGTGCTGAAGTCAAGCAAACTTATACGTTTTTATTTTTAACACCTTATTTATCCTGCCTACTTAATAAAAATTATCTAGATTTAGCCTATTTTGTTTGACAGCAGTGTTTTACAGTTTGTGTAATTGATAACTTTCTGTAAAGCATTGGATGCTCTTAGGAACAATTTTTTACTTGAATGCTAAGTATCAAACTCCTCTCTCTCTCTCTTTGTTTTTCAAAGGCACCGCTGCTCCGGAGGTCTCAGAGTACATTAGTCATAGCAGAACACAACAATGAGACTCTTACACCCATTACACTAAATGCTATCACTGCGGCGAAACGTCTTGGAGGCGAAGTTTCTTGTTTAGTAGCTGGTACCAGCTGTGACAAGGTAGGAAATGCTATTTTCATATGAATGAAATAATGAATATGGTGAAACCATACTTGGTGAAACATCTTGGTCAGCCTGAAAAATAATCTGTAGTGAAGAGGAACTGTGCCAGGAATTGCTAATCTGCCGGAAGTGTCCTGTGCTTGAACTGCTTCTTTTCTGAAGTGAAAATATGGGTATAGATTTCATTTCACAAGGGAGAATATCAATATCAGTTGTTAGAAGCTTAAACAAGCAAGTTTTTAAAGGACTAAAGGGCAATTAACTCTAAACCAATATTTCCCTGTAAAGTCTGAAAGACAAATACTGCAGTGCTAAGAACTTGGAAAGAAGTTTGCACTTGTTCAAATGGAAACCAGCAGAAATGAAACAGCACCGTGACAGACAGGGCTTCTGAGCATCTTGCTTTTACTAGTCAACTACTAGTAGCGTAGCGAGAGTGTGCTCGCAACTTCAAATTCTGAAATTAGTGCTTTCTGACTTTAGCATACAGCTGATGGCTAAAGAAGTTTCTTGTATGTTAGCTGTTGTATTTTTAGTCTAATTTTTATGTGCAAGATCTAGAGACAATATAGGTAGTACGTTAATGACACATCTATTCTAGCATGATGTACTCTTGTGTGAATAGCAAAAGTACAAATAATTATGCCTAATATTTTTCATACTAGGCTGTTGCTTATGAATTGTTATTCTGAAAGCGATATGTAGTATCTCACGCAGGAGGTGTACTGAAGGCAGCTAATTCACAAATAGGTGGAGAAACCTCAGTGGCTATTCTAAACTGAGACCCGGGTGTTCAAGGTGGAGACCTGGAAGCCAAGAAAATTAAGGGAAAAAAAAAAAAATTTTGCCTGATATGTCTGTCTTTGAGTTTCCTTATTCTTTGGCACTTGCATAGTAGAAAAATGATTGGGAATGTTCTGTTTGTTTTTAATACTAAGTATATGATGTCTACTTGGCAATGTATGTCATGCTGGGAAAAAGTTCTTTACAAAAAAATGAAGGTTTGTGGTTTTTTTTAAGTTTCTGTATTAATGGGACAAAAGAGCCGGTTACTCAAACAGATACTCTGTAGCAACTATTAGGGAATTTTTGTTTGTTTCCTCTTGTTAATTTTTGGAAGTAAACTGATACTCAGCAAACTCAGTAAAACTACGCTAGTTCTGGGGTGATGCATGTGGTCTCCAGATACTGCTGTCAGTCCTCTTCTCTCTGATCTGCAACAACCCTTTTATCATTTAAAATTCACTTCTGCAAATTTAAAGGGGAAAAAAAAATGATATAGAATTGAAAATATACATCGCATTAGTAGGCAGAGAGTCAGCTGCAAACAAAAGATTGCTCCTAAAATTTGGACAAAGATCATAACATCGCTGTACATTTGTATTTGTACTGTATGCTTTTGTGGTAGATACTGATTTAAAAGAAGGTAGGATTGGTTTCTTGATGATTATATCAGAATACTGAGCAATAATCCTCAAGTATGATTGTTATTGACTGTGGTAATAAAGCATGAGATCACTGTGTAATCCTGCATGCAGGAGGCAAGCTTTCCTACATCTGATTTGCTTTGTAGTTTTCTTATTCACAAAATTCATTTTCACTATCCCACAAGGCACTGTGTTCTGAGTCAGAAGATCTGCATTTTGTTCATTCTGATTTTGAAATTCACATGCTTTTGTGTTCCAGTTTTAACTAATCTATAAGCTGTCAGCTCTTTGCAGCAGGGATTCTCTCTTGTTATTTGTTTGTGCTGCCCGTTGTAATACAAACTAGTAATAATTCATTTGTAATCACAGGTAGCACAAGAAGTCAGCAAAGTTCAGGGTGTTGCAAAAGTTCTAGTGGCTCAGCACGATGCATACAAGGGATTTCTAGCAGGTGAGAGTTGTTCTTACCTATTGAACAAAATAAATGGTTTTTATATTTGTGATTGAAATTAAGATAGTTGTAAATATTGAGCAATATATTTTTGCCCTCAGAGGAGCTGACTCCCTTGATTGTGGAAACTCATAAAAAATTTAATTACACCCACATTTGCGCTGGAGCATCTGCCTTTGGGAAGGTAAGTAGATCAAAGTGCATCAAAAATTTCTTGTAGAAAAGAGACAGAGACACTTGTATGTAAAGAGTGTGAATCAAATGCCTGAGAGAGGGCACCCATGGACAGTTTTGAGTCTTTTAAAAATGTTGTATTAGTTTGCTTAAGAGGCCATTAGTTAGAAACACTGATTCATGTCTGAGTTTTATTATGGGCTGACTTGGACAAAGGAACAGTGTAGAAGAAATATTTAGTGATAACCAGCTAGTTCTATCTACACAAGGCAAAAAATGTACAATAACACAAAATAGATTAAGTGATCTGAAAACATTATGAAAATTGTAAGGAAAAGTACAGTAATTTGAGATGAAAAATGTATGATTTGCATGTTGAAGTGAAAGTGTCCAGACCTATTGGAAGCAAAATTTTTTTTTGGGGGGGGGGCAATTGCGTCTATGATGTAAGTCATGTAAATTGAAATGTCTGTAAATATATATAACTAACACAGATCCACGTCCTAGCCAAAATGTTTGTTAATGAAAATAATTTTTCAAAACTTGTTTTTTACGAGTGTGTTTTTAAGTACGCAGAGAGCCTCAGTCCTAACAATCTGGACTATGTTGTGGTGGTCAATGTTGTGATGTGGCTAAATTAGAGAAAAAGGATACTTCAGAAATGTTGCCAATGTGGGATGAATAATGACATCAGCCTTCCATCTGACTACTTTCACTTCCAATCAATATCAATCCATATACTTGTAATTTTTGCTAAGAGAAATCTTTACATAACTTAAGTCTTAGGGGTTTTTTTGTTTATTTTTTTTCTTTTTATTTTTTGATCTGTGATGCCTTAGTAAAGGGTAATAGATTTTGCTTTAGAGCTTATGATTCCATTTTTGAGTGCTTAATGTGAGTAAAGATTTCAGAACTGGGCCCTATGTGTTGTACCAGATTAGGAGGGGGACAAAAAGGAAGCAAAACTCTTGCTGTCATTAATTTCTTCATGATTTAGGTTGCTCTTTTTATCCTCCTTTCCAGTCCTAAAGGTGCTAAGTAATTTGTAATTTTGTAGTCAATTTCAGAGCAGGAGAATATAGATTTTAATATTAATTTTAAAAATAATATTTTTTTTCTTTTGGGGGGAGAGTGCAGGGTTTTTTTCCGGTTGTCTCTGGTAACTAGCTTCCAAAAATGCTGCTTTTTTTTCATTTGTCTTGAAGTGCTAAGAGCTCAGCGATCCATAATTGTCAATTTTCTGAGTAAATTGCATCTATACTCAGTTTTAAACTATTGAAGCAAATCAGCCTCCCAATTTAAGATATTGAATTAAGGGTTTACTTACAGTAAGTCTCATAAAATGTCTAATGTTATTACAATAATGGGATTTTATTTGGCTGCTAAAGCTATATGAGTAGCCCTACAAAAATCTTATTTGTATGTGCCTTTTTATGTACAGACAGCATTATATGAAGTTAAAATCAGGACAGCAGGCGTTCTTTTACTGACCATGTGCATTTACTTAGCATCTCCTTTGCTAACTTTAAATCTTTAACTTCTAGAATCTTATTCCCAGAGTGGCCGGCAAACTCGATGTTGCCCCTGTTTCTGACATCATTGAAATTCAGAAACCAGACACTTTTGTGAGAACTATCTATGCAGGTGAGTAATCACAAAAGGTTATGTGGTATTTGTGCAATAAAGGACCCAATACTGGTAACTTTTCTGCATAATCCTGTTATTAGAACCTTGGAATATGACAGAAATTTTCACTTTACTGTCTGAATCGCTGTGATTCATAAAAATGAAACCTGGGGATGGACATGATGCTCCATGTGTGGGAAAGCAAATAATCCCAACAACTTTGGTACTGTCAGTTACAAACCAGGTCTATCGCTTTAATTAATAGAATTTGGTAATCTCCTTACATATGCTGCATTTCTTTGTTAATGTACCTTCTGATCAGATTTTGTAAAACATAAGACATTAAGTTAATTGTCCAGCTTTATTTAATATGACTTGCATTAGTTCTGATTTAAGATACCACGGGATTATTTTTCCTAATTATGAAGACATTGAACTAATTATTTATAATATTTAATTGACTTAATTTGCAATTCTTTTTTCAGTCTTGTTTCTCTAATGCTTGTCTGACACCGTGTTTTAATTTAGGTATGAGCTCACTAGCTTATGTTTTTTAATTTTACTCTACAAGATTGTACCACATGTACTAACATAATATTACATTTTGAGTTACATTACCAGAGTGCGGTTTTGTGTTGCACTTTTAAGTTGCTTCCCAGTAATTCACAGTTTCAACATGACATTGTTTACGATTATGCTGGTGCTGCAGCATTTTTCTCCTTTAGTGTTCCTTGCAGCCTCCAGTGTGAAGTAGATACCTTATGTTATATATTATTGAAAGAAACACAACCCCACAGATACGTGGGGCAGGCCTCATTGTCTTCTGATGAATTCATGCAACAGGATAAAAGATCTACTTTGAATTATAGACACTTTCTATGTTTAAGAATTATGCTTTCAAAGTTGGCTTTTTTTCCCCCTGTTTTGAAATTTAAAACTGCTTTCCTACGAGATTATTTGAATGCTCTGTATCCTTTAAAAATACAGGATTTGTTAACCTACTTCAGAAACATGGAGCTAAAAAGTAAGGTAAAGTAAGCTACATCTACTAAGTGCCTAGGTTTCAAGTTTTAGTCATCTAAAACTGCAGTTTGGAGAAGTAACTTTCTGAATGTTACCTATTCTAGTAGAACTTGCTAATGTGTTTCTGATATTAGTTTTGTTTGTTTTTTAAAAAGCATGTCTGATATTAGCTTCTTTAAAAATATAATGTGACCCTTTTTTTTTTTTTTTTTTTTTTTTTTTTTTTTTTTAGGAAATATTCTTTGCACTCTGCAATGTGATGAACCGATTAAAATCTTTACCGTACGGGGAACTTCTTTTGAGGCCGCACCAACAAGCGGTGGTAGTGCCAGTTTAGAAAAGCGTGAGTATTTGTTCTCATATTTTGTTGTTTCATGTAATAAAGTTTTGCTTACTGCACAGTGATGTTTTGCAGAAGTATTTGTCAAAGCAAACTGATTGTTGTAATTGGAGCTTTATGCTTTTAATACGGGTACTTGCACATTTTAAGTGGTATCTGGTATGGGAAGGTGTGGATTACTTTTGACCAGAACTGGAGATTATCTGTGCTGAAATCTGTGCCTATTTCACTCGCTGCTTAAACCTCTGCCACCACAATCTTGAAACTTACCCTTATTTAAAGTTACAGCTGTTTGAATAGCCAGATTGGTTTCAAAGCATGATGGAGCAAAAATAACAGTGGCTGGCTGTCCACAGATTTGGTTTAATGGGTCGTATTTTGAGATAGGTCATTATAGTGTCTAGCTGAATTAGTAGCAGTTTAAGTTGATTTGGGAACATCTACTTGTTGGTTTAGGTCAGTTTTAACTAAATCAGTTTAAATTATTATTTTAATGAAGCCAGTGTAGCTTTGATGATAGAGAAATCCCGTCACAGAATTGCAAAATAGTTGAGGTTGGAAGGGACCTCTTGAGACCATCTAGTCCAACCCCCCCAGAGAGGATTGCCCAGGACTGTGTCCAGTCAGGCTTTGCATGTCTCCACAGATGGAGACTTTGCAACAACTCTGGGCAACCTCTTCCAGTGTTTTGATCACCTTACTTTTTTCCGCTGTGGGGCTTTTTATGACTGTGCTGTAAACCCAGCAGAGGCCATCGTTAGTAACATTGTGCTCTGTGTGTGTGTGTGTCCCAGTCCTCGTATTTTTCTGGGTGGCTCAGTGCCTCCCCCTGTACCATCTTGGATTTTCTAATGCCTGTGGATGTTAGGAAACAAATGCTTAAGATTAGCATATTGCACTACTTAATTGGCTTGTTTGCCTGCCTTAATAAGAACCACACTTACTATGCTGGGTTGATATCAGTGTATTACTTACACAACAGACCTTCGTTTTAGTGCAGCTTGTACTGTAGGTTACTTAAACACAACTAACAGAAGAGGCTTGTAGCTGAAAGCCACAGAGCAATTACTGATAGTAGCTAAAAGCTTGCAGTAGAATTGGTTATAGAATGAACTTTTGCATTAAGTTTAATCTCAGATTTAAAAGGTTGAAAATACACCATTTATCCTTTTTCTTGGGGATGTTTTTCTTCATCTGATCAATGCAGTAACCCCTCCAGCACCCGTTGGTCTGTCTGAATGGATTGAGCAGAAGTTGACAAAAAGCGATCGACCAGAGCTTACTAGTGCAAAAGTGGTTGTATCGGGTGGTAAGTAGATAATATTGAAACTGCGTTATGTTACATTTGAGTAATGGTACATCTTGATTAAGTAATATCTGTAGCAGAACACTATAATGTGATACATTACAAAAAAAAAATAGCTATGATGTAATTCTGAGGTAAGACATAGGGACCAGTGGGAATGCACCCAACACATATGTTGCGTGAAGAGGCAAAACGTGGATTTAACACAAGCTAGTGGACTTTTTAAGAACATTGTCGTATTTGGTGAGTTCCCTTTAAAATTGTAGCAATATGTAGTGGCTTTAGATCCAAATCTGTTATGTTTAAAATTATTGCTAATCATTATAGGCAGTCCAAACATTATTATGTAATGGCTTTAATGATTTTAAAAATCGTTATATTTGGATTCTGCTATTCAGGTATAAAGTGATGCGCTGTGATTTTTACTCTGCCTAACAGCTAAAAAGTTATTCCGTAGTTATCCCAGTACAGAGTTTTGTACCTAAAGCCAGCAGAGGGAGCACAAATTAGTAAAAAAAAATCCTGTTTCCTTGATTTCAGAGAATGATCTTGATGGTGCTGCGTACAGGAAGTAAACCAGACAGAGCGGTGTTGATTTATACATACAAAATAATAATATTAATCACAGAGACAAAAGCTAAATCTCTGAATATTAAGTGCTGTTTAGTAATATATCCAGAAATACCCTATGCAGGCATATATTTGTGCCTTTGAAAATACAAATACTTATACAGAAAGTTGATTATTTTAAAGTAGGCAATAAAAAAAATCTTAAAGCATATTATGATGTTCTTTCTTTATCTTTTTTGGTTTTAATTTTTAAGGGAGAGGCTTGAAGAGCGGTGAAAATTTTAAGTTGTTATATGATCTTGCAGATCAGTTGCATGCTGCAGGTAAAGCTTGTTTTCATCCTGTTTTTTTACCCTGGTTATTATAATTTTAAAAGGTCAGATTAAAAAACAGCGTTCATCTGAAGTCTTTAATTCTCATGTCTCTATCAAATAAATTCTTACAATCTTCTTAGTTTAGTCATAGAGTTTTGTCTTACCATTGTGGTCAACTGTGTATTTAAATGCCCATGTATGAAGCAAAATACTAAACTGTACTATTCCCTGTCGTCCTCATGTGTCCAGAACACAAGCTCACAAACAAAGAGTGAAGTTGTATAAATTAAAAAATGGTCTTGGTTCACTTTGAAGAGCTGATATTTTCTTTGTATGTCCTTATATACTATTCCTTTACAGAATCCCTTTCACAGTTCTCGTAGTTAGAGTGGCTCTGTATTTTTGCTATGCTTTTGTATTAGCAAAATACAAGAGAAAACTGACCACGTACAGAGTTTCAGCAAAATATTTTAAGTAAAGGTTGGGGAGGAGGAGGAACTGTTTGCATTAACATTTTTAACTACATTAGTTTTAGATTTCACGTGTAATAATGAATTCATAGTGTTACGTGAATGGCTTCACTAACTAAATGTCCATGTGGCGTTTTCAAGTTTACTTTGATATTTTTCTTTACAATGCCTGACTTTTGAGCTCCACAGCAGTATAAGATGGCACATGTGTTCTATTCAAACTCGGAGGAACATTATGGGAAGACATTTATGGGAAAATCTTCTTTTTACAAAGCGACAAGAGAAAATAATGGAAATATGCCAGACTGAAATCCTCGGTTTTTAAAATATGTCCCTTTGGTGCTGGGAGTAAGGATTTCCTGTTGCTTATGAAGTGCATTAGCACTTAGTATTTGGAAGTTTCAGCCAGTGGTACAGAGAGGGATTACTATAAGAGCTTTTAAAAGGGAAGTTTCTAAATACGTGCCCTTAGAGTATGGGACTCTTCAGTAAAATACATGTGCTTTTATGGTGATAGAAATTTGGCTCGCTAATATTTTAAAAGAAAACACTGGAAATATTTTCTTTCAACTAGTTGGAGCTTCCCGTGCAGCTGTTGATGCTGGCTTTGTTCCTAATGACATGCAAGTTGGACAGACGGGCAAAATAGTAGCACCAGTAAGTATGGAAATATCTTTCGTAAAAGAGCTGTAATGTTTTCTACCATGCATTTTCCTTCAAAGCAAGTGCTTAGAAATGAGTTAAGTCTTAATGCTGTGCTTAACAGGAGAATCTTAGTGTGCCCATTGTGATATTGTCACTTGACGGTGTGTTTGCAAAATTACAGCAGCAGGCTGTGATGTCAATTGGAAGTGTTCTGCAGACAGTTTTGTCAGAGGTTTTGCATGCTGGATTTTTTCATGGTTGCCTGTGCTGAACCTTTTTTAGTTTTATAGCAGCCATCATTGATGTGCTAAAAGATGTCATTGCCAACATAAATTGAAATTATATTGATATGTGGCTTGATCTCTGGAAAGTGTGTTTTCTGGGTTTTTTACAGGTTTTGGGGGGTTTTTTTGGTTTGTGTGGGGTTTTTTTGTTTGGTTTTTTTTTTTTTTTTTAAAGTTTTGGTAACCGTAACTGTATTATGGCATTACATTCTAACAAAATTTTTGTAAGAGATGAAAGTGCAAGAAACTTACGAGATTATTTATCTACAGATTGGCTGCTGTAGAGTGAAATGCCAAGAAGGGCGTACTCTAATGAGTGGCTTCATATTGGGAAATAACCTGCTGCCCAACTTCTCTGCTTGCATCCCAGTATCACAGGGGACTGATGTCTTTTTGGATCTTGAGGAGGGGAGCTTTCTGTCATGTAGAAGTCTGAGACTAATTGTCCCTTATGACCTGGGGAAATTGGTAGACAGATAAAGCACATGGAGCATTTGTAAATAAGACGGTATAAATGTAGCTCATCTCGGTGTGGGGCAGAATGTGCACTAGCACATACTGAGATGCGATGGTCACGGATGTGAGCAGGGAATTCTGACGAAGAACATGGGCATGTATGGCAATCTGTCAGATGTACACAGAGCTACATAATTGAGTAATCAATTTGCCTTTCAGTAAGCAGTTCTCTTTAATGAGCGTGTATGGCAACAGAAGGCACCAAAGAGCAACTTTTTACTTGGTAATGGTTTAATGAAACCAGAAAGGGAGAGTGAGCTGGAACTTAGCAGAGAAACTTGTCATATTTTAACTGCTGCAATTTATAAATGCAACCTAAACTCTTCTTTCTGGTGATGTTTTGTGCACAGTATGTTATTTTTTTGGATGTAGTGCAGGACAGCTGTAGCCCCCAGCATAATACTTCCTCTTTGCTAAGGGAACGTTAGTATTTAAATATATTGCACTTTCTTTTCATCACACAGTAGGCATAAGGTCCAACGTATTGCAGCTATGCGTCTCAGCAAGCTGATCAACACTAATTCAGTAAGTGCAACTGCAACATACATGGAAATTGCAGGTTCCAAAGAAGGCGGGGTTGGCTGTCGTAAGGAGGCAATCTTCAGCTGGTCGTGGTATACCCAAACTTTTGAAAACCAAGGAGTAAGCTGAATGTCCTTTAACGGCATATTTTGAAATGACGTGAGATGGGACTGACCATCCTTAGTTCTTCACTACCCAGATATCCAAGTGAAGTGGAAAATGCTAATTTGAAGACAGCTCAGCTCTGTTTTGTGTGTCTCAAGGCTCAACAATGAACGTTCTTTCCGGAGTCAAGGGCATATAAACAATTATGTTGAAACAAAAAAAGGCTAGTTTTTGATGAAGATATAGTGCTATAACTTGCCACGGATAGCTCTTAGCAACATGTGAAAGTAATAAGAACATACAGCCACATCATAGAATCACATCAGTGTCATCATTGTCATCTTCTAGAGTATTGTTAAAATAGCTATTAGTCGGTCAGGACCAACTAATGAATGTTTAACTATTGTGTCAATAAATAGTCCTAACTGGCACAATTGCATGGTGCTGCATCTTTTTGTCAGCAGGTTGATGCATTGCTCTCTCATCTTCCTTCTTAACGAATGCTTATTAAGCAGTGAGTTATGCAGAGTACTGAAAATTACATGACCCTTCGTTCAAATTGTTCAAATATTTTTTCTGGATCATAAAATACGTGCAAGGGCAGCATACAGTGGCGTAGAAGTATAGAAAGCATTGCAAGTTAATTGTAATGAAAGTGCCAGTTGAATTGATACTAAGCCCTCAGAGTTGCTGACGAGAGAAATTAATTTTTCCATGTGCTGGATAGGTATCTTAAATACGAGGCAGTTTAAAGCTGCAAGTTCTTAGCATCCCATTCTACTTCAACGTCTTTTTGGTACTGTAGCTAGAAACTTACTCTGCGCAGTGGGAGATAGAGTTCACTTAAAGAAGGAGTAGAACTGAACTTCCTTGATCATGTGAGATTATACTGGCTATTTTAACAATCTTCTAGATGATGACTGTTCTCTCTTCCTGTGAGGTATGTTTGATTTTGCTAGTTCAGGGGGAACTCATGAGGTTTTATCTGGAAAATTGCAAAACAGCTTTGTGCATTGGTTAGTTATATTAGCCGAGACAGGAGGTTTGTGTTTAGTTTTGAACTCCAGTTGACACGGTGCATGCCCTCCTGGGCACGTGGGTTTTAAGCAGGGGAAGAATCTTGGATCCAAGAAACCATTGGGGTTTGGGACATACTTGCTCTCCTGTGCAGCTGTTAGTTTCTGATGGGAAAGTATCTTAGTGTATGCTCTTATTCTTCTATTAATAGTTTCTTGCCCAGTCTCAGTGGAGGATTGGAATGCATTGTTTTTAAAGGACTCTGGAATTGGGTCATTTTTGAGACTACAGAGGGAGAAGAGTTAGTTACAAGCTCAGGAAGAGGGGAGGTGCTTCTGCGGCTGCTTTTTGTGTATGACTGCTGGGGAGTGGTTCTGTGCTGACCATTGGGCAAGAAGGTAATAATCTAAAAGATGTGTTTATTTCTTCCCTTGGGCCTTTGATTGTGGATTTGGTGAAGGAAAGGTAATTTTGGTCATTGGTCCTTCAGTAATTCCATGACCGGCTTCAGTTGTTAAGAGTGCAGCCCAGACAGTGCATCACAGGACACGAGAACGCCACAGCAGCTTTCCTGAAATGCTGATGTGTTAATGCATGAACAAACTGCCAGTTCAAGAAACAATTGTAGTTCGTTTTGCTTAAGTAATGAAAGAAGGCAGTTAATTAAGGAGTACAAATTTTACCTTCTTTCTGTTTGAGAATTAGTTGTGTACAGTACATTTACCCTTCCAAAGTAGCCTTGGCTCTCTAAACTTTGAGCTTTTGTTCATATTGGAATTTATGCATTTTATTGTTTTTGACTGGAACTTTGGTAGTTTTTGTATAATTTTATTCCAGTTGCTAGAATATTTGGTGTATTATTATTATTAGCTTTTTTTACCTGTTGATTTCAGGTGATTGCAGCTCCCGTTTGAACATTCTGTCTTATGAAGAGGAGGCGGATTTGTATTATTTGATGAGATGGAAGGAAGGAAATTTTTAGGCATAAGTGGATATATTAAAATATAAAATGTTACCTTCCTAATTAAAAAAGTAATTTAGTATATTCAATGTCTTTAATCAGCAACAACCATTTTAGGAACTTTTTTTTTAAATTAGAAGCCAGTTGTTTTCCACTACTTCTTATATGCAGGTGTTCTGCAGAAAAATGAAATTCAGTTCTCAGATTAAGCACTGTATGTAGTTTCTGTTTGAGAAAAAAGCCCTTGTAAGAATTTTCAAATTAGTTG
Organism: Numenius arquata; assembly: GCF_964106895.1. NCBI lineage: Eukaryota > Metazoa > Chordata > Aves > Charadriiformes > Scolopacidae > Numenius > Numenius arquata. Next base: position 20,254,384 of record NC_133586.1, on the reverse strand, counting down.
GTTTTGGATAAAATATCCTTCCCATGAGTGCTTACTGTTAAGTGTTAGTTAAGCATACCCAGTTAGAAAATACTACATTCCTTGCACAAGTCAAGCCTCCCACCACCACCCCAGAGTAACTGCTATTTTTAGGTAAGAAATTTCAAATAGTCAGGGGTGTTAGTTTTCACAGTAAAAATCTTCCCAGTTCTTTCTGTCTTGTTCACAAAAAAAAAAAGAGAAAGAAACAGGAACAAAAGGAAGGTGGAGAAGAAAGAAGGTAAATAATGTTTCTCAGATATTTAAAACTTTTATAAATGGAACATAAATGCTTCATTTATTAGTTCAGTATTAGCTTTCCTTACCCCAGGTATAATTCTAACATAGAAAGAAGTATGTAATCTTTCTCATGAACTTGTGTAATTTCTCTAATATTTAAACAAAAAAAAAAAATCTTGAGCGTTGTGAGAAAAAGAAAGCTGTAACCCTTAAATAGCTTCTGTTAGTTTTTGAACCGTGACCTTTGTAGTACAGGTTTGTGAGGAAGGGGCATATAAGGGATGATTTAATAGGTGTCTAATGCCATTTTAGCCATCTGGGATATAGAAAGTACATTCACAGGGTTGGTAGTTACTGCGTGGGACCTGGAGACTTCCTTCTGGAGCAGCATTTATGATTCGGGTGGGAGATCCTATGCTGGCTGCAATGCCGCTAGGCACCTATGTTTGGATACCCACATTGTTCCCAGGGTCTCCCAAGTTTTTCTTGTGTCCTATTCTAGTTATATTCTCCCTTTAGCTTTTGAAGGAAGATGGGCTTGTACTGGGGTTATCTCGCTCTCAACTTCTTCCCCCCAGAAAACAAATAAAACCTCAGTGGCATTCTGAGTTGCTTTTTTTTTTTTTTTTTTTTTTAATTTGTTTTTATTTTCAGAAAGTCTATGTCATTTTAGGCTGTTGTGATCCTTGTGAAGAATCTGCTGATGCCTGAAAGGCATCCTTCTAGTTTAATCTCTTCAGAGTTTAGATGTTCACTCTTTTAATTTATTTAATTTTCCTCTGTTGAAGTTTATGTTCTTTCTGGGGTCCAGTTCTCTAACTGCTTTAGCTTTCTTTGTAGGTTTTCCTAGCTGGCAATAGGGAAGATGTGGCCAGACCCATATTTCACAATTGTAGGATTCAGGGTGTCCATCCGGGCCTAGCCGTCTGTGGACCATGGCTGGAAAGCCTCACCTTCGCTGTCTCAGACTTTATTGTGAGGATTTCTTCTTGAGGAGGGTACAGTATAGGGGAAAGCGCAGCCAGGCAGAACTCCTTTTTTTTAGGTGTTCAGTTGTTGCTGTCTTGTTACTTTCAACGTTGGGCACAAAATACTTAACAGGCAACAAGAAACTGGGATGGAAGATTCAGGAAGGCAGAAGTTAGAAAATATGTCGTAATAATTGATACTGGATTAGATGATTGTGTTAGAAATGTGATATGATTGCACAGAAGGTAGATGTATTTGGGTATTGCATGTGCTGAGAAAGCTCGGGTGGGGAGTGCAGATGGGAATTCAGAGTGGTTCTGATATGATCACCAGGAGTACACTTGCTGACCTGCTTAGCTTCAGTGATTAAGCTTCAGTTTCATACCAGAAGGTCTTCTGGATGTAACGAATTGCAGGGACTTCAAAAGGGAGCTAGATGTACAACTGTCAGGAATTGACAGTAAAAATGAGGGAAAAAGGGGCATGTTAAAGAGGTGCAGCTTCAGTTGAGATGCTGAAGAGTGAGATGTTGGTTCAGCTGAAAGGCACCAACACCATGGAAGAACAGGAACAACTTAAGGTGTTACGTTTAGTAGAAAATGCAGGAGTCAGGTGAAATTAGAAGCAGGAAAAGGAAAGCTGAATGGCAAGGAAGCATTTCCTGGCGGAGAGATACAGAGCAATTAGTCTTCTACAGAGCAGTGGAATTCCTGTTCCTCTGCTTCTTTTACAAGAGGATGGGATGCTTTCTGGGCTTGTATATGTCCCAGTATTTTACCAGGTGAGCCCTTTCACTGCAACAAGTGGCTTCTTAGCACTTAGTAGTCAGTTGTCATCTTGCTTTGGGAATAGCAGGAGGGGAGAAATACATATCACTTACATTATTCCTATATTTTGTATTTCTCTGTGCTCAGTGGCAAAGCAATCAAATGCTTCACCTACCCTGGTTTTGTTCTCTGTAAAATGTGTGAGTTTCATTAGGTAGTAAGTGGGTACTAACTCCTCTTCAGTTACTTCCCATTGCTTTCTGAGGCATCGCTTGCTTGTCAGGTTAGCACATCTATTAAGTTTTGTTTCCCTTCAGTCTCATGAAGGGAAAGTGAAACAAGGTATATTTTAGTCTAGTATTTCTGTTTCTTTTTATTCTCTGGCTCTTAGCAAGAATTGCTAACAACAGAACAAACTGATTAATTCCATTAGTTTTATGAGAAGTGTCACTCCTGTCATCTTGATTGTACTCACTTTAAAAATGTCCTACTCCTTGCTTATCAATGATATGATCTTTATGACTTCCTAATTTGTTACACATACAAGAGAATATTGAGATACTAAAGTTTCTCTATTCCAACACATGGTACATTACTTAATTTCTCCTACCTCCAGCTAGCTTCTTTGTAGGAATGCGTTACTTGTACATTACGTTTTATTAACAGACCAGCAGGTGCACTTTTCATGGTATAAAAGGCTGAGCTGTTAGGTGGCTGGCAGATGGGAATAGCGTTGGGAAAACTGACCGTGCTTGGGAAATTGTTTTTGGAATATCTCCTCTGATAATTCACTATTGTTGAAAAGTAGCTTTATAGTGGCAAACTTTAGAGAGCTATTTGTATGCAGCTGGGACTGAATTTACAGACTACCTTTCTCTGACTTGCTAAAAAGCTAAGGATTGACAACCCCTTTCATCCTGCATTATCCAGTGTAGCTTTTAACTCCAAGAAAACTATGTTCACAAATTGATGCTCTGCTCCTTTGGGGTTGGTGCAGAAACATTAAATTGTACTAAAATATTCATATGTGAGTGCATTTAGCTGAAAGCAATTGATGTGCTTTTCCCTAGAGAGAGAAAAAAAAACTGCTGTATGGCCCTGCACTCCAGCAGACACCCTAACCACGCTTAAGAGTAATTACATAGCTTGGCTGATCAAAGGTTCTTAAAGTGGAAAAAGAAACTGTAGTTGGGATATAGTTTAGTAATGCGCGCTTCCTGAATGGAACATACTCAACTGCTTGAAAGTAGTATATACTGGATAATTGTTTGCTATGCAGTGTAATATATACCATCTAGTATCAAGCCAGAAAAAATTTTATTGGGTTAATAGCTTGTAATTGGAAGGAATCTCTTGTATGAAGCAATTTTCATTACAAAGATTTCTTTCTAATTTCATTGTCCGTTCACTCTTGTAAAGAAAATAAAATATTTGAGCTGCCTTTAAAAAGAGTATATGTGCCAAAGGGGTTTATTAAACTAGCCTGTTTAAAAGCATGCCACTAGTTGGATGATAAATTGATGTACGCTAAAGGTTTTCAGCGTAATTCAAAAATTGGCATCAAAATCAATAGTAGCTGACGGCAGGCTTGCAGAGCGACTGCCTCATTTTGTGTTGCACCTGTGGATGCAGAGTAGTCTCAGCAGTGTTCATAGTCGCTGTAAGTTGCAACTAAAAACTGTTACTGTGGATCTCTTAAGAAATGTACCTTAATTGCTCCAAGGCAGCCTAAGGCATTTTTAAATATTCTCATAAGTAAAAATGAAGTATTATTATATACCACAATTTTTTCTATAAATAATGGGAAGGGTCAGTATGCACAGGAAAATACCTGCATTGGTATATTTGTAATTATAATCATCCACATATGGCACTCCTGTGACACTTATCCAAACAGTGTGTAACTGGCTATATGGATCCTGGAGCCAGTTGTGCAAATTCATGCATGTGAAGTCTCATGGACTTGCTGTGGATGCTGATATGTAAGTTGGGTAGATTTAAAGCAGAAATAGGAGTTTAAGGGATCGCCAAGGGGGATTTTTTCATTTTAATGATTAGCATACGATGACTCTCTCTGCAAGACATACCACGGTCAGGTTTGTCAGAAAAACAAAACAAGGCCAGATGAATACTTTAAATAGCAAATGAGAAGTTGGAATGTTGATTTGGAATTTTGCCTTTGAATAGGATAAATTTGGAATTGGAGTTTTGTTTCTTTTTAGGGTTGTTGCGATGCAAATCTGTGCTTACAAACTTTGAGGGTCAGGGTCCTGGCTCTCACTGGAGTCTTGTAGGATATTGTATGGCAGGGCAAATTAAAACTCTTTGCCTCTGTGCCACTTCACTGGCAGAATCAGGTCTGGCTGCTGCTGTAGCTCTTGAGAAGCCTAACAGGTATGTTACGTGCTGATGCCCCCACCTTCACATGTTCCCATTACTGACATACCCAGCCCTTTCTGCAATAGCATGTCTTATAGTGCTTCCTGTTGGTGCCTCCCTGCCCTCTGCTTCATATGCTTCCAGGCTCCGTCCATCGGTCCATCCAGTGTTCTGTGCTGCCTGTTCCATTCGTTGTGCTCTTTGTCACCCTTAGCTCTCTTGTCGGGTGTCCCTTACCCTCTACTGGTGTCCGCTATCCACTTCATACAAAATAAAGATTTGTGGCATGGCTCTGATATTTGTACGGAAATTCTTTCCTGTGTGAAATTAAGTTACTTCTGTCTAATTCTCTAATCTGATGCAATGCCCTTGTACCACCAAAACTTTCACCTTCCTTGACTTTAGTTGCTTTTGGGACTTCATTTCTATCAGACAGTACCGTGAGCCCCTTGGTATAGAATTTGTTTGCTGTTTTGTTACACCATTCTCCTGTGGCACAGCGCTGGCAGTGGCCCTTCAGTGGAAACCTGCCTGTGCACAAGCACTGGGGACTTGATGAATGCCACTCTACGTCCTGGGCTTTGATGTAAGTGCGTGTAATTGTAGGCTGTGGATCAGCCACACAACAGCAGTAATTAGAGCAGCTTCCAGGGATCCAAAAAGCAGGAACTTGGAAGTTGGTGTAAAGTCATCTTTGTTGGCACCTGAGAGGCGGCATCCAGATCCTGATTCATGCCGTTTTGTGTCTTGGCGTGGGTCTCCTGCGGAGATGAGCTCTGAGAAACTGAGATCTTCCAGACCTTAATGTGGTCTCTGCTGTGATGGCAGGAACGTCGTGTAACGCAGTTGGAAGTGCCGCTGCTCTGTGGTACCAATCTGCTTTGTTTTCCTCCCTCACTAACTTGGTAGTGCTTGTGGCTACAGTCCTGACTTGGGACTTTGAACACTAACAGTAGAAATGATAGGACTCAGCAAAAGGCCTGATAGAAGTTAATGATTTCAGGGAAAACATCAAAACAAGGGTATTACCCTGAAAATAACTTAGAGGTCTGAATTTCTGAGTCTTTTATGACCTCTTTGGATGACTAGTTGAATTCTCTCCTTAGAGAGCACTGAAGAGTCCTGAATCTTTATTATTTGGACCTTGTGGGTCCATTGTTTCCCTCCTACAAAGTTGTAGAATAGATTTAAAGTAAGATTTAAGCAATCAAATCTATTTTACAGTATGGAACTATTGATAAGAAACACGCTGTTCTGTGTGTTCTTTGTATGAAAACATTACTGAGGTGATTTCTTGTGTGTGTTACAGCCTGCTGCATGGACCAGTTACCTTGGAAGCACGTAACCTAGAAGAGCATGTGGCTTAGAGGCATAAGAAAGGCTTTTTAGACATGCCTGGTTATTTACAAATGTCCTTTTAATGAAACATCCTTGTCTTGGCTAGATATTTTAATAGAATATATACATTGGCATCTGGCTCCCGGTTAGCTGGATTCTTTCCAAAGACTGAACTTCACAATGTTAAACAGACTGAGAAGAGTATCTGGTAGTCTAGATGACTGGCACTTAATGAATTGCTTTAAAAAAAAAATCAAATTACAGTAATGTGTTTTTAAAAAGAGCTTGTATTAAAGACTATATGATGTTAGAATAATTTCTCCTGTAACATCTGTTCTTTTATTTGGTATAATTAAAATATTGCCTTCTTACCGTGAGTTCTTATATGGGCATATTATATTACATTGCAGCTGTGGTTAAAATGGATTGACCTCCAATAGTAATCTACTCGGTAAAAAGCTATTGAGGCTAAGAAATTTCTGAGTGTCTTCAACAGCTGTGTGTTTCTGTGAAAATACATAGACTAGATTCTGTGTTTCAATTTCAAAGCACGCTTTTTAAATAGGAAGTACTTTATTCCTGCTCTGTTGTCCTTCCCCTTCAGTTTTTACAGGAGATAGCTTTTGTAGAAAAGCGTAGAGAAGCTTCATAAATTTTATTTATCTATTCCTGTTTAAAAACCAGTGTGATAGGTGAAATCTATAGCTGCAGAAACATCAGAAAGCAATAATCTTTTTTTTCTTTAATTGATATAATGAGTATCAGGCCTGTATGGAGAAAGCAGCCCGCATGGTCTCTGAACACCTCTGTTTGCCAGCCTGTTCTGCAGGTCTGTGCCTGTTCCACAGCTGTGTTTTGTTCCTCACGTTAAAAGCCACTTAACTGTAATGCACATCTTCAGTTGCACGGGGATAAGGTTTTTTGACCCTCTTATCCTCCCTGCCCCCAGAAATAATTTCTTAAATTAGATTTGTATGTTCTTAAATATGGACTAACCTTGGTATTTTTGAAAGAGGAATTTCTGTTAGTATTCTGTTACTATTTGAGGGTTGTGTCTTTTCTACGCATGTATAAATACCACCTGTATTTGGCTTTGACAGACGATCCCCCAACTAGTTTTGTGTGTTACAGTTTCCTCTTAGTGAATGAGTTGGTGAAAAGTACTTTCTTTGTTTTTCTTCTGTAAGATTAGGTAGGTAAACAGTGCAGGTTTGACTGCTACTTGGACTTGTGGTGCTGGGAAAACTGTCACAGAGCTGAAAATATACTTGGTGTTGGATAGATTATAGCCTGGATGACTTTCGGCTGAGGGAAAAAAACGCTTTTTTGCTGTGAATGAAAGTTGTCCGTATAGGTCTATTTGTCTATATGTTTTCAACTCTTTTCAACATAAGTCTCTTTGGAGATGCTTGATTGGGAGCCCCAAAAGCGTAAAGATCTACAGTGTGTTGGTGCCTATCTGGGAACCTTTCTTTATTCATCCCGTGTAGGAGTTGTTAGTGAATGGGGGAAGAAAAGCCTTAGGGCACATGGAACACTGAGGGTTGGGGTAAATAATAGAAACTATCGCTCCAAGTGCAGTAGCCTGCTTCACTGTCTGAGATGTTTTACTCTGCCACATAGCAAACTTTTTAAAGGTTTAAACACCTGAATTTCAGCTTTGTGCATTCTGTCTTACGTAAAGGATCCTAGAGGCTTCAAACAGGAAAGCCTAGGTTTTCTCAACTGCATTATCCATTTGTAGGTTATCTTGCTTAATATTTGCCTTGGGAATCTCCAGGGTCATGGGTAACACTGATTGTCCTGTCCTCGAGCTGAGCAGTGTCTTATGTTTGATGCAGATCTCTTTTTTTTTTTTTTTTTTTTTTGTCTTTCTTTCTCTTTCCCCCCCCCCCACCTCATCTGTCTCTGCCAGAAGCTCCTTTGGGATTCTCCTTTTACAGTTACATTACATCCCCAAGTGGGGAAGGGAAACAATCATCAGATGCCTTTAATATTGAAAACTACTGTAATGTAAAATCTACTGCATGTAATTGATTTTGAGTAGGGTTTGTGAGAGCTTACTGAAACTGTTGTGGATACCAAAAATGTCTCAATTTTGTTTTTTTCTAGGAACTTTATATTGCCGTGGGAATATCTGGAGCAATCCAACACTTGGCTGGGATGAAAGACAGCAAGGTATATAAAGATGGATGTGCTAGAAAAGATTTTTGAGGAAGGAAATGAGTTGTCTTCCTTGCTTTTACACCAGTACTTTAGCCAGTTTTCCGAATTTTTTAATGTTAAAATTGCCAGTTTGTCTCCTTTAAAACATGCTGGCCTTCTGAGCCTTGCCAAAAAAAGATATTGTGGCAAAACATCTAACACAGTAGAAAACCTGGTAAAAGAAGTGGTAAGTAGAAGCAGCTAGCTGATTGTGTTTATTAAAAACCCAAACAAACCACATGCCTGAATTCTATACAATAGTTCCATTTGCTTTTATTTCAGTATGACATATTAATTCATGCATAACAATGTGCAATTTGAATTACGAACTTACTATTCCATAAAGTAAAAGATGTCTCTGACATTCCTGCATTTAGCCATTCAAATGGAAACCTATTATAAAACGGCAGTAAAACTTTAAAAGGTTTAACTCATTAGTTGCCAAAGCAAATAATCCCACCTTGGAATTGCCAGTTTGGTGCACAGTGCAGCGTTCGGAGAGAGGAGCGGAATTACCTGCTGAATCAGACTATCAAATGCCAAACATCAGCAACTGTCCTGCCTCCCCGCAAGTAAATGTAGAAAAAGGATATATATATTTTTTTCTATTTCCAGGGAATGAACTTAACGCTTTCTGGCAGAAACCAAACCCAGAACTTTGAGTAGCTTATAAGACTGAGGAAAAGGTTTGCAAAACTTTACGGGCAGATCCTTGTGTTTAACTGGTGACAGACTAGTGAGTGTCTGTGACTGGTAACTGTCCTCACAGCCAGCCAGTGTGGTAGGATGATCTGTGCTTTCTTACAATTAGTTCTTTTTGTATATATTATTTAAATATTTTTTGGGCAAAATAATGTAAGTTGGATTTGGGATACAGCACGCTTTTTGGGGCCTCAGTCTGCTAAAATCAGGGACTCAGGCATCAACATTAGTTGACACAGTGGAGAAACACCAACCACAATTAGAAATTGAGGATGACTGATGGGCAGGGATGAAGGTTGCTCTCGGGCAGTGTGAATGATGTATCTGCAGCAGTGCAGTCTCACCGCTCGTAGTGGAACAGCGTCGCCGTCGTCCCTCCTGCTCGCAGCGTAGCAAGAGGGAGACAGCAGGGCCAGGCAGGCAGCGAAGAGTCGGTGAGAGTGGCGCTGAAGCGGCAACTACCATCATCATCCTTGGCTCCCTCTGGACTCTGCTGGTTGCTGATGGGCCACAGTATTTAGAGTGTCTTGGTGCCGAGGCATTTAGTCTCCAACTGCGCTTTTGGGTGAGGGAGAGGATGGACGGGTGGGATTAGTATCAGCCATTGACTGAGAACTGTGTATTTAAAGCTGCGTAAAACTCGAGCTGACCCTGTTTGTGTTTATCTCCTGCCTTGTTTCAGTTCAGACTGCCAGCAATACTGGGAGCCTGTTACTTTGTGTGCCAGAATTTCCTTTGATATAAAAATATTGAGCAGCAATATTGTCCTGTACTGTACCAGCAGAGCCTCTGCTTTTTTGGCTTTCCAATCTGTGTGATATTTTGAGATGTTCTTTTATAGGAAATAAGAACAGGTGAGATTTGCTAATCCGAGATGCATATGTAACTGTCATTTCTTCCACATGCTGTAGTTTTTCTAGTGTAAACAAATGTATGTATTGTAAAAAAGCATGTAGGTGGTGTAGTTACTGAAAACATCCAATTTTTACAAATGGAAAGAATTACGCAGCGGTGGGAGCTCTCTGGAGTGTCCCCCTGTCCTCCCTCAGCACTGTTCTCTGGCACTGTGAACTCGTACATGATACGTTTTCCAAAGCAGTCAGATGCTTTCTACCATGTGAAATGTATAGTTTATTTGTCTTTCTATAGCAAGGTAGAAAATGCAGCTTTTGAGGAGACCTGGAGAATCCCTGTTGCTTTCTTTCCTTATTTTTTGTTCCCTCATGAGGTAGTTACAGTAGCTTTTCTTTCTACGAGATGTAACTTGCAAAGTTCTGTTGCGAGGTGATGCTTTTGCTTCTTACCCTGGGAAGGCTGATTTAGGGATGACGTAGAGAACCAGATCTTACTAAAAAGTGACTTCAGCTGATGGAGACCGAGGAACGACGAGGCTGCCGAACTAAAGCTTAAGACAGGTTTGCGAGCAACTGGTGTTAATTATTTTGGTGGTAAGGACAGAGCTGGCAGCCCCAGGCTGTCACCGACGGCTGGCCTCAGCCGGCCCTCAGCGTTACCCCTGCGGCCTCAGGCCCCTGGGAACGGTTCTGCAAAGGGCCTCAGAGGATAATTAGAGAAAGTCTTTATTGCACTAATACCCTCAGGTATCACAACCTGGATTTTGCTTCCTGCACTGTAGACCGGTAGAGGTTTGCGTTTGCAAATGGGGTAACTGAAATAAAACCAGTAAAACTTTGGGAAAAATATTTCAGGGGACGCATTAGGGGAATACTTGCAGGTCTTTGCTGACGAGCTGGCAAGAGGGCAGCAGCAGCAGCTGCTTCTTACGTGTGTGCTGAGGTCCTTCTTTAGAGCGAGTCACAGGATACAAATGACCAGTGAAGAAAACACATTTTGGTGGGCCTAAAACCACAGGATTTGCAAGCTTTTATCTTTGAGTTAGTGCCGCTGGCATGTGCTGCTGAGCCATTTATTTTGTTGGAGAAGTCCATTTGGTGGAGGGAGTAAAACCGGGACACGTGAACTGCGTGTACTGGGGAAGGGCAGGTGTTGGGTTGGAGCTCTCCTGAGCAGTGTGGGTGCCTCGAGTCAGAGTTCGACAGGCAGGGTTTTGGTGGAAAGGCAGCACCGGAGTGTGGTGGTTCACACCCCTGCTCGGGGAGGTTTGTTTTATGAACTGTTGTGATTTATTTTTTCCCCATCCTTTCCGGAGTGCTCCCCGTCCTGTTGTACATTTTGATGGGGACGCTCACGCTTAACGTGCTGGAAGCTGTCACAGACAGTTACAGAGTAAGTTACCTGTGTGACAGATTTCAAACCGAGACAGGTATTTTCTGGACTGTTGTGCTGGGATTTCAATCATGTGCGTTTTTCTACCATGTGACAAACTGATACGGGCCACAGTACGTGCAGAGGCCTTTAGGCGTGGCTTTATTGTACTCGATTTAAATGCCACCTTTGAGTTATTTCTGTAATGGTATGGCTTAGATCTTGCAGATAATCCTTTGTACTAATGTTTTTTTCTAGACTCTTTCCAACATGTTAACCCTGATGTATGGAATGAGCAGGGGAGGGAGGTTGGGGAGGTGTTGGGGGGTGTTTGGTTTTGAGGTGGAAAGGAAAAATGTTTGTTAAGTAAGTGCTGTGATCCATGTCTTCTGCTTCTAGGGGTGTGGAGAGAATTTAGCCCGTATTTCCTAGATGAGGCCTGTCCATTGTAAGCCGGCCCTAGACGGTAATTATAGATATTTATATATTCACACGGTGCTTTACTGTTGCTTGCAGACCATTGTTGCTATTAACAAGGATCCAGAAGCTCCAATTTTCCAAGTGGCAGACTACGGGCTGGTGGCAGACTTATTTCAGGTGAGGCTGAACTCGGAGATGCGCGGGATAACGGTTTCAGAGAGCTAATGAGAGCTTAGATAATGGAGTCTATCGCGTATTAAAGATGTCTGGGTAAGGATTGGTTGTTAAAGAACTGGCTTTATGATTTCATTATTTTCAGTCTCAAAATTCAATGCCTACAAGTAGACGCTGGTGGTTGCTGGGGGGCGTCACAGCCTGGTGCCGCTGCTCTGGTTTCCTGAGTATGAGACACTTGGAGCAATAACTGCACATGGGTGCTTACACGTATTTTTAAGCTTCATAAAATATAAAAGTAGAGTTGGCAGGAGGAGTTCTTATTTTTGCCTGGGCTTGCTGCCTTACTGATGCCCACGAGGAACTTGGAGTTCTCTCTGGGAAGTCTGTGCTGCGAGCTAGCCCGTGGCCAGGTGCCCGTGGCTCGCATGTACGAGCTGCCTGCGTGCACGGACACGCGTGTGACGGGCGGGAGCTTGCGGTGGCTCCGTGGGAGGCATGGGCAGAGACTCTGCCAGCACTTAATGCCATTCCTGAACTAATGCCCGCTGGCTCGGCCCTGAGCACGGGCCTTTCCGCAAGCCGGAGACAAAGTCACATTCTGAAGAAACACCATGTAGACAATTTCCTTAATAAATTTTGTACGAATGCATTATTTCCACCTAATGGAAATGTAGCTCTCTTAAATAATTAAGAGGCTTTATTCAGCAGGAGAGAAGTGGGGAGTGCTGCGAGCTGGGGTGACCCACAGCCCCTGGAGTGGTGTGCTGGGCAGGAGGGGTGGGAGGGTGGGGAGTGTGACCGGAGGGGGTGGGTGCTGCACATGGAGAGTTTGGGGGGGGGGGGTGTCAGAGGGAGAGCACACGCTACCCCAGCACTGGTGTTTGCAGGCGGTGCCAGAGATGACGGAGCTCCTGAAGAAGAAGTGAGTGATGGTGACGGACCCTCCCACTGCAGTTGGGGTATGGGGGATAAGGGCAAATAAAGGATTGTACTGGAAAGAGGTTGGGGCCACTGTGGTGATGGGGTTTTTTTTGTGGTGGGCAATGGGATGGCACATAGAGCAGTGCTGCTGGTGGGGTGGAAGAAGGGATAGACAGGGAATGAAGGAGGGATAACAAGGTAAGAGGCAGCATGTCTTTGTCAGTGTTTATTCCCATCCTTGCTCCCCTCCCAGCCCCGCTCAGCCCCTGGGTAGGGTCAGGCCGGGTGCCCGGCCCGGGCCCAGGCTGTCCGGCAGCTCTGTCCTGCCCCCGGGCACTGTGGGGCCAGGCTGGCCCTGCACTGGTGGAAGGTCCATGGTGCTCCTGGGCACTGCTGGGCTGGCCCCAGGCTGCTGGCAGGACAGGTCCATAGTCTGTCTGTCCCCCGCCAGGCACTGCGGGTCCATGTTGGCCTAAGACTGCTGGAAGGTCCATTGTGCCCCAGAGGATGCTGTAGGTCCCAGCTGGCCGAGAGCTGGTGGCAGGGCAGGTCCATGATGCACCATGGGCACTGGTGGGCAGAGATGATGCTGGCTTGGCCCCAGGCTGATGGCCATTGCAGGAGATGCCACGGGTTGCCTCTAGCACTGCCACCTTGCCTGTGGCAGTCTTGTGATCCAGTGTGGTGAGTGTGTCCCCACAGCTGTCCTGGTTCCCCCCAGGCTGTCCCTACGCCTCGGGAACCCTGCCCAGCCGTGGCTCCGGGGGTCCCAGTGCCCCATACTTCTCATCGATCACCGGGGCACCCTGTGGGCAGTCGATGAGGGGCTTCAGCTGGAAGACGTCGAGGCTCTCTTGGTTCCTGCGGTTGTAGACACTGAGCCGGTGGCCCAGGTCGGGGCTGGCCCCCGCTGAGCCCGCGGGGCTGGGCAGCTTCAGGTTGACGGGATCCAGCCCCTTCTGCACCAGACAGGCCTCTTCTGACAGGGACGACAGCAGCTCCTGCACCATGGCCTGGGCCACCCGCTGCCGGCTGGGGGCCAGCTCAGCCCGCGGGCCAGCAGCAGCCTCCGTGGCGTCCTCGCAGGCCGTGCTGCAGTCCGGGGAGGAGCCCAGCGTCTGGCTGCTCTCGCTGCAGGCCTGGGTGCCCGAGCTGACAGTGGAGCGCGAGGCGCTGCCCGAGGTGATGCTGGCGGATGTCCCGGTGCTGCCCAGCCGCATCGGCACCTCCACCGTGAAGAGGTCAGAAGAGATGTTGGGGCGATGGACATCGATGGCGGCGGTGGTGACCACGCAGATGGCTGCCTCGGGGACGCCGCTGTCTGCAGGGAAGAGATCAGAGAGAGGCGGGTGAAGGCCCCCCCCGGTGCCAAAGCCACCGCGCCCCCACCCCCCACCAGTGGGGGCTTTTGTATAGCTGTTGTCTATAGGTATGAAATAGCTGGGTGTGCCACACCCCCCTGCACTTACATAGCTTTGCTATATACACATGTATAGATACAAAATGGGCATATACATGTATAAATAATGCCACGTACTTCCAAGTGTGTGTACATATTATATAAAATACATAAGTGTACACATCTATAATACATATTATCTAACTTAATACACACAACTTTATATATAAATGTATGTGTATTGTTCTGTGTTTGTATGGAAAGAGAAAAAAAATTACATAAAGTGGTATACATGAAAATATATCTATACACGAACACCTCCCTCCATAACCCAAAGCTCTTTATTCATCTAGATTTTAAAATATAGGTCTCTATATCCTTATGTCTAGATACATGCCTCTTTTACATATATTGGTATATAATGAGGGGGTATGGAGAGGGTATTAATTAGAAATAGTATTGCATACAGCTGTATATATTTTGTGTATGTATATATTACACATACAGCCTCTCACACGTACACATACATTTTTATATACACATAATCTCTATATATAGTGTGAACCATACAGATAGGAGGAAGTGTGTCTGTGTAGCTCCATATATAATACATTATACCTATACATATAACACCAAGAGATTTGAGAGATACATACAAACACACACTATAATACATAGTCCTCCCTTTAAATACATGTACTTACCTACCATCTAATAATGCCATACACTAACACATAAATATCTATCTATATGTGTGTGTGTGTATGTGGATATAGAGGAATATACATACATAATACATTATACTTACACATGAACACCCCCTCTTTAGTTACATATCACTTTTATATATAATGGGAATGTATATAGAGGGATACACAGCCATAAATAATACCGTATACCTATATATATACACACACCTGTGTATGTGTAAAAATATATACGTGTGTGTGCATACATGCGCGCACACACACATAGTCTTTTTATATATAGATTTATTCCTATAGCTATGGGGAATGTGTGTGTATATGTATAAGGAACTGCAAACATAATATGTTATACCTACATATATACACAGAGACATTTGATACATATACTATATAATACACAGTCCTCCCTTTAAATACATATAATTAAATAGACCGCACAGTCGCTCTTGTACACACATACCTTATATATAAATATATATATTTATCACTGTGTGTATATACATGGGGAATGTATATATAGGGATATACAGATATACATTATACCTATACATGAACCTTCTCCTTTATTTATACAGCTTTTAAATTATATATGCAGATACACATTTAAATAAATACTTTTTTTTTTTTTTTTTAAATAAATCTCCAAGTAGACTATGGGGCTGTATAGGGGGATATATATGTATAAAATACTGTAGATGCACACACACATACACATTATATATAACAGATACATATATACAGTCCCTCACACACATTTTATATACACATAACCTTTATATATAAAGATTTATCAATGTAGATGGGAGGGGGACGATGACAAGAGAGAGTGTGTGTGTCAAGCTCCATGTATCATACTTTATAACTATATATGTATACCTATGTATTTGCATTCAATACACAACACCCTCCTATATTTATATATAAATGTCTCTATATATTTGTCTGTCTGTGTGTATGTATATATTAAATAGATGAACACACACACCCCCTTTATTTATATACCTGTACAGATACACACATATTACATATTACCATGTGTATAATGTGGATGAATCCAGAGGGCTATAGATCTATAAATAATACCATATAGCTATATCTGTATTTGTGTGTGCACATATTCTATACAGTATGTCTGTTTATACAGTCTCTCACACACATTTTATATACATGTAACATTTATAATATAGATTGATCTATATAGGTGGGGAGGTTGTCTGTTAGGAGCCCCATATTATACAGTATACATATGTACCCCCCCCCACTTGATACTATATAATACATAGACCCCTTTAAATACATATCATTATCTATCTTTAAATGAAATACACTCTCTCACATGCATATATATACTTACCTTTATATATATATACATAATATTTTTTCTCACTGTGTACAAACACAGGGAATGTATATATAGAGATACAGATATGTAATACATTGTACCTATACATGAACACACACACACAATTATATGTATATACACAGACACTTGCACCTCCCCCTCCTTGTCATCTGTCTTTTTAAACATACATACACCTATGTGTAGGTTCATACATCTTTATACGGGCTGTATATAGAGGGATACACACAAATAAAAGTAAGTGTATGCACGTGTTTTTAACGTATATGTAATTTATGTGTGTATACATACACACATATCTTTATATATACATTTATCCATATTTATAGAGAAAATGGCTCTAAGTATCCCCATTTATAATATATTATGTACATATATATTATGTCCATTATATATAATACATAATACATATATGTATATAGATACACACGTGGGTGGGTATATAAGCCTGTATGTGTATAGTTTATATATTAGATATGAGTGTATCTCTTTACATATATTTATACATATATAAAATGTGTAGCTACATACACATCTTTATCTGTCTGCATACACACACTTAAATAGTTTTATACACACATATAAAGGGGAAGGTATAGGAATATACCTATATATAAAATACCATGTACCTACATGCACACAAACAAACAGTTTATATATAAACTATATACATAATACAGATTATACATAATAAAGATTAAAAATATATGTAAATATACAGACATAGTATCTGTCACACACCCCCCTTTAAAAAATACATATAATTATCTATTTTAAAATATATACACACACTCTCACACACATTTTTTTCCTCTCTGTATATATGGAGAATTTATATATAAGGATATAGACTTATAATACATTATACCTATACATCGTACACACACACAGATATAGCTATTTTATATGTAATACATATTAAAAACATATGTATTCATGCACACTTTATATATATTACACAAATATAAAATCTGTATATGCAGTCTCACACATATATCTATATTACCTTTATATATAAATATGTATTTATATATCCCCCATGTATATATAGGGATAGACATATACAATACATTATATGTATACACACACATACCTACTTTATACATACTATAGAATACATATAAAATCTGTGAGTATATCCAGTCATACAGACACACACCTTTTATTATACATTATTATATATAATAACGTATCTATGTATATGCAGTTATACACACACCCCTTTATATATACTTGCATATGTATACACACGCATACAGACGGATCTTTATATATAAATATATATACCCATGTATATACATTATATCTACATATGCACACAGTCATATTTTATATATAAAATACATATAAAGTGTATATACATAGTCATGCACAAACACCTTTATAGATTTTCACATATATGAAACATGTAGACATATATTCATGTGCATACACATATACATATCTTAATATATAAATATATATCCGTGTTATATATAGGGATATATATGGGGCTATACATAAATAAGACATTATAACTATATAGACATATACACATGTTCATATTTTATATAACACAGAATACATACAAAATGTGTATGTATATACACACTGTCAAACACACAGATCTTTTTAATATAGCTATATGAAAAAACAGATCTCCTCAATAAGCACATATATACATCCCCATGTAGGGATGTATCTACAGGGATATACATATATAATACTTACACGTATATGTACTTACAACCATACACTTACACACACTTTTATTTATTCTTCTGTTACACATCTATATATATATATATATGTATACTTCTCCATGTGCATATGTATGGATGGGGATATAAATAAGCCATACATTCTACATGTACACAGCTACACGTTCCATGTCTCCAATACATACACATATATCCAGAGACCCTCTCTCCTCTCACACACCCACCCCTGACATATGATGGTGGTGCAAACCCCACCCCTGCCCCGCTTTCCGGCCACTCGGTTCCCCGGCGCCACCTCCCTCCCAGCCGGGCGGCAGAACAGCAGCTGGCCCGGCAGGGGGACCGGGCCGGAGGGTGCCGGTGTGAGGCGGCAGAAAGGCGAGGCGGGGAGCGGCAGAGCAGGGGTCCCTGCAGCGGGTCAGTGAGAACCTTCCCGGCTTCCGATCTCCAGCCAAGGCGCCGCTCAGTTATTTTGTTTACTCACTTTGTAACCCCTAAACTCGTTAACGATTGAGTGCTGCTAAAATCCAACCTCTCCATCGGCTCGACATCATTGATCAATTCTGAACGGCTGCTAAACCATAACCCCGGCAGATATTTTCATCTGCGACACATGTATCTTTACATATCTTTATATATTTAATATCTATATATATGGGGATGTATGTAAGTTTGGAGATCCCCATATGACACATTATACATATATATGTACATTCACTTATATATTTTTACTTATGTCTTTTTATCTATATCTATGTGTACCTGGGTTTCTGTGTATATATGTGGGACATACATCTATAATGCATTATAAATTTATATACATACACACACACATTTAATATATATAACATAATATATATGTATATACACAGACATACAGATATATGTCTATTTCACTGTGTGTATACATACTATGTATAAGGATGTATATATAGGATGTACGCATATAATACAATATACTTGCACACATATATATACATATCTTCTCTCTATATATTATATGTACATGTATATGCAGACACACATCTTTTAATACGTTTATATAAGGGATATACACATATAATACATTACACCTACAAAAAATACACACTTTTTTTTATACATCCATATGAAATTTTATCTACATAAGGGGAGGTGTGTACACCGCGCCCCCCCTTGCTTACCACCACGTTGCCCAGCCTGTGCCCAGCCACCTGGAGCCCCCGCAGGCCCTGCAGCCCCCCGCGTCCTGCCCAGCCCCGGTGGCAGGTGGAGCGGAGCCCTCCGTATCCTGCCAGGGGACAGCCCTCCGAAGCCTGACCTCACCGCTGAGGTTTCTTACCATCCTGCGTACCCTTCCAGAGAGGTTCCCAGCGAGGCGCTGGGCTAAGCCAACTCCCCACTTCCTTTCGTTTCCTTTGTCCACGCTGTTGCTCCGAGGTCCGTTTGAGCCGCTCTGCAGACCGGACAGCCCAGCCAGGGGGAATTAACCTCTCCCAGTTCTCCCAACTGTTATGAGTGCCTTCAGCAGGAGCAAACTCGGGGCCCTTCGGCCTTTAGAGAATTACTATTTTGGTACAAACTTCCAGGGAGCAAACCAAGAGATGTCACGGTGGGTCTCATTTCCAGGACAGAGCTACACCACTGTTCAGTCTCACCTGGTTTACAGCACACAGTGCAATGCAAAAATGCAGTTCACATTTATATTTTTCAAGCAAAACTTACCACTGCTAGGCTCATTGTAGTATCGACTGATGTAATTATTCATGTCATCCTCTGAAAAAACCAAAAAAGCAGCCATTAGAAGACCATTTATTTGATTAAATGGTTGAAATTCCCCCCTGTGAAGTGCTCTCCTCTCCCCTGTGCGCCCAGAGCACCACCTTGTGTGTATTTTTAGGCCAGAAGACCAGGTGTGACTTGGCGACACACTACACCCCCCATCCATCCCATGGCTGCAGCCAGAACAGGGCTTATCATTTGTTGCAGTTCTTTGTGGCGCCAGCCTGGGAACAAGGCATTGTGGGTTCCAAAGAAAATGTGCTCTGTGATCCTTCCGGAGACAGACGCGGGGCTGAGCAGCTCCCCGGGCCCGTCTCCTCACTGCCCATGAAGACAAGTTGTAACGCTACCCTTTTTCTGGTCAGCAGAGCCCTCCCCTCCCGCACACGGCACAGGGATAAAGCTTATCCTGCCAGGCTGACCCGAGGGCACCAGCGCAGACGGACCTACCTCTGCCGGGCAGTTGCACCGAGTTCCCCACAGGGCAGGCACCATGTATCTCTTGTGACTGGCGCTGCTGCCTCGCTCACGTTCGTCTCTCTGGGAGAGACTCGGCATTCCCGGGAGAGCCCAAGCACCTCACTCTCTACTCCGCTGCAGCCAGCCCCTTGCTCTGCCCTGGAGCTCTCCAGGTAGGGGCACTGGGAGGGCAGGTTTTATTTCTCCTAAAGCGATACTTCTATTTCATGTCAATCTTTTTTTTTTTTTCCACGCAGCCCAACATGGCTCCTCATTTTCATTTGCAATCCCCTCCCGAGACCTACGCTGTTGCCGTGCTGAATGGCAATGACATAACCATTGCCCCTGAGCAGCTTCCCCAGGTTTCTGCGCCCTCCCTTTCCCTTTAGTGTTCTTAACTTGTTCCCGTGAAACGCAGTTGACTTGAAAAAAGAGGAAACGCCATCCACCACGTTTCCAGAAGAATGGCGAGAACTTCCTCTGTTCTACCTTGGAGGACGTGGCCAATAAAAGCCACATGGGTTTACCAAAACAAGCAGAGATGCCGCTCCAGCTCAGCACAAGCGCTGCTGCGGCAAACAAAAGCCAGAACTGGACAAGCCAGCTCTGCAGCGGCTGGAAATCCAGGTAGTTTTAATGAGTAAATCCCTACTTCTAAAATAATGCCTTCTGGGTTTTTTTTTTGTTCAGAACGAATAGAGGGTTATTTTGTTGTATATAACAAATACGTATGTAATATATAGCATAATATTAACATTACATTATCTGTTGGTTAAAATATACTATAAAGATTTTCACAAGTCAAGTACTATCCTTGTAGAACCCACGAGAGCTACACCTGAACTTCAATGATGGTAAGAGGCAAAGGAAGCCATGAAGGGAAAGCAGCAGCTATATTGCATACACAGATTTCAGATGCTGCAGATCACACGGGATTTCATGTCATCTTACGGAAAAGCAGAACTTTTTCCAGTCGCTGAAAGAGAAAATAAACTCCCCCTTGTTGCAGTTCTGAGCAGAAGGCAAATATTGCTGCTAAGAAAACACTATCGGCAATCCAGGAAGAATTTCAAGCTTACAAGCAACCTGACCTGCCCAATTTGCAGTGTATCGTGTGCTCTAAAAGCATTCTCTCCTTTTAAGTGCTCTTTTTGATACCATGTTTCAGAAAACCATGCTCATCCCTTTGAGCCAGATTTCCTTCGTCCCCTTGGGTCCCTGTGGCTACAGTCCTGCCTTTTCACAGCACACTGCGGTTTGCAGGTGAAAGAAACAGATGTTTTCTGGGGAACACTTTCTCCACACAACAAGACCCAAACCACTAAGCACTCTGTACCTGAAATAGCTGCACTCATAAGAAGGCAATCTAACCTGACACTGAAAGGCAACATGGCTGTTTTCCTGGTTTCATTGGATCTTAAAAGCTTTTTTGGCCCTTGTTGATCTTTAAATGCCTGCAGTCAGAGGTGTGCTTTGTGCTAATGTCTGAGTTTAAAAAAGAAGCCTCAGAGTAGCTCAAGGCAATGCCGCTGAATTAGGAGTACATTGCAAGGCTTTTCAGCTATCTGCTACTAAAATACACTTCGTTTCAATCGTGCATAATTTATATTCTAAATGCCACCAAACCTGCCAGCCCGTACAGATACAGGTTCTTGTTCAGGCATGGAGCCTTCAGCTACAGTCAGAAAATCCCTGCGTATCTGTATTTCGGCATGTTTAACTTGGAGTCTAATTCTAAGCAGAGAAAGGAGGAAAGCAGAACTGCAGTTTGGCCCAGAGGAGGGCGCGTTCGGCATGGGGGGGTTTTGTCCCTCCGCATCACCTGGCAAAAGCACACGCCACGCGCTGTGCAATGAATGGGGACTGGGGTGCTCCCCTTTCCTTTGGCTCTCACCGGAGTCTGCCCCAAATGCCAAGATGCTTGGCATCCAACACAGAAAACAACTTGGAAATTTACTCATATGCTTTTCAAATCTTATGGCAAGGCTCAAATCAAGTCTTTTTTAGGATTGCATACGTTTACTGCCCTGGCCACGGCTGTCAACTAACAGGGCGCTATTTTCAAACCGATCATTTGCTTTCAAACCAATTTAGCAGAGATATAGAATACTCTTTATATCAGCAAAGGTCAAACACCTGAGAAGGAATTCCTGTCATGCACCCACTCGGGTCCCTTTGAGCGGTGAGGAAAATCACTGATTGCCCCAGCCGTGCGTGTGACCACTTGCACACACGGCTGGGAGAGCTGTCTGCTTTCATGTTGTTATGTGATGGCCTTATTAACATTTACATTGCTTATCTGTTTATCTACAAATAAAATGTATATCCATAAATATATACACATGTGTATGTAAAATATAAAATGCACATATATGTTTTTACCTTGAATAGGTTCTTATAAATAAAAAACAATAAAGAGTAATGGAATAACAACAGCAGAATAAATATTTTAACAACAGATTAAGTTTCTGAATCATTACAGTAAAGCAAACTGACAATTAACAAACTCATCTTAGTCATAGGGGACTCTCAGCTGCTTTGAGCATAAAAGGCTATAAACAATTCCAGTTATCTCTCATTGTATTCTTCACTGTTGAAAGCAAGGACTTTTTAAAAGTGCCACAAATACAACTAAAAGCAACTATTTGTGCATATAAAACGTACACACAACTATAAAGGACAGTACCACACACTGCTACGGAACGCTACTGTACAGTGATGTACAAGGAGATGAAGTCCCCGCTGCTCAGTATGTGCAGTCGAATGGGATCAGGAGTAGAACTGCATTTGCAGCTGGTGGCATGTAGGAAGCTCGTGTGGGTCAGAAGGGGAGACCAGCTTTTACAAGAGGGACAGATCGCTTATATTATTTAAATTCTACATAGTGTTTTCTGCTGTCAGTGAGTGTATTTTAGTTTCAGCTCCAAAAAGGGAGTTGTCTTAAGAAATACTTCATTCTTCATAGCTTCCTTGTTTTTTTAAAACTTTTTTTTTCTTATTTCTGCCACCTTTTCAGGATCCAGAAGACTTAATTTTCCTCCTTTCCTAGAAATAAACCCATGTCTTCAAATACACAGCAATGTTACCTGCGCCACCTTTTCCAGAAGAGAAACTTTCCATTTAAAAGTCTTCAGCAATCCCGATGCTCAAATGGTATTTATAGGAAACTAAGGAACTGGCAGGAAGCAGAAAGAAAAATCATTTCCTACATTTACCCTGGAAATGGCAACCTTAGGTAACTCTACGGATGGTGATGGGGATCCTCTTGCTGGATGCAGCAGGAGGAACGAAAAGCGTTTACCCCCAGGAAATTTGGTGATGAAGATCCAGTAATAGTTGTGAGTTGAGAAGGTAGAATGGGAAGACTGAGGCAGCTCTTCCCCATGTGAAAACCCATCCTAACCTGTGGTGAACAAGGATGGCTCTACAATCTTCCCTGGAAAGTGAGAGCGATGGGAAGCAGCAAGATCTGCAGCAGCACCGGGGAGGAATTCAGCTGAGAGGTGGTTTTGCTGGGCAGGAGAAGGGATGAGAAGAAGCAGGCTGTTCCCCGTGGCCCATGAGCGTTATTTGCTCTGGTACTGTGGGGTGTGAATGTTGCATGACCAAATGAGACACCTGGAAGTGCTTCACCTACTAGTGGAAGACAGTAACTACGTAACTGGAAGAGGTGAGGCAGGAGAGTAATATGGGACCACAAACAGGCAAGCAGGGCTGTATCCAACAGGACCAGGGCTCGTCAGGAGACAGAAGGGAACATCTGGGTGGGAAGGTTGCTCAGATTCCTACCTATCTCACCCCAAATCAACATATCCTTCCCTGACACTATAACCAGCCGCTTCTGCGAGGCTCTAAGTGCGGTACAGTCGAATCAAGAAGGGGAAATAAGCCCCATCTCTCAGCCTGCTACCCAAATCTCTGTTATTGAAAAAACATGCGGTTCTTTGTCAGGATCTTTCTGACAGCTACTGGATTTTGTCTGATGAAGGTTTCCAAATTATCTGCCTGTTCTTTTCCTGCAAGACTCAGAATACACGCTAAAATAGTTCAGGGAGTAATAAACTATTTAGAGTACAGTCCCATATAATCTCATCTGACCCAAGAGACAACACTGTAATCTCTCTCTCCTGGCCCTATAAAAACCTAATAAATTTGGTGAAACACATAAATGACATTCCACCTAAGGCAGATCTCTCTTTTAGTTCTACAGTCCCTCAATAGTGACCTTTAATTGTTTCGTTAATGAATTTAGTGAATGAGTCTGCAACCCCCCTGCATACAATAAATACCATTTGCACATCTTTCAGATTAGAGGTCTTAAAAAAGGGATTTCTTTTGAAATATTTCATTACTAAAGTATTTTTATTGCCATTGATTGTACTGCTTTCTGTCTCTCCAAGCTGAATTTTCTGAACTGGAAGGTTATTTTTTCTGCTGTGTAGCCTCCCACTGAGGATGTGAGGCCTCAGAGTAGAGTAATGTCTTACCCAGAAAGCAATCTTTACTAGGAGGTTTCTAAAGAGGCAGATCTTTCATCTCCATCACTTCTATCTGACAGTGTCTTCTCCTTAAAGTGCCACTTAGAAGCATTCGGGAAAGAAAAGTAGCATAAAATACACTTTGCAATAAGAACCACTAAGACACACTCTGAACAGGGAGGTTTTTCAAGGCACAAGTTACAAGATCAAGTTATTGTCCCCCAAACACTTCTAGAAATAAGAAGAGTGATGACAGCTACGCTGCTCTGACACTAGCCAATAACAGTGCCACAACCTGACTTTGCCCGAAAAGCATATAGCTTTAGTGTGACACTGTAGTGCAGTAAGAAAGGAAGACAGGATGTACATGTATAGGTGTTTCTGAGAGCAGTCTGGCAATCCAGGGGGAATATCCCCCAATGAAGCTGTAACCTTCCCGGGGAGTTTTACCCCGCAGACTGCCATGCAGTCTCTGGCATTCCAGATCTGTCTGACCTTGGCTGCCTGAACTTCACCATCACCATTCTCAGCCAGACCTAACCTCCCCTTCTCCTCACCAGTCCAAGTGAGGCTCACTGCTCACTTGTAAATTCATTTATGAAGGCATATGCATGCTCCCTAGCCTGTGCTCTACTGTCCAGTTCACCTTTCTGGTCTTCTGCTAGATGCCCTGAGCAGAGCTTTTTCCCCTTTGCTTTGCTGGCCCTAGAAGGTCCCTCTCCCTTTCCCTCCAGCAACATGGAAAGTTTGTGCCAAGAGGAAACATGAGCAGCCAGCTGGCGCTTTCCAGGAGACTTCCCCAGCTTGTTGAAGGAAGGCAGATTGCCACATTAGTGCAAGCTGCAGTACTCACACGACTGTTCATTCACACGGATATCCAGTCCCTGCAGAGGTTGGATGGATGCCTGAGCACGTGAATAATCCACCTTGAAAGGAACTGTCAAAGTTGGCTTGCACAGAGAACAGAGCATCAGATTCAGCCTGGTTCTAAGCAAGAAATCAACCTGAGATGGAACAGGTTCCCTTATCAGCAGATACTGCTGGGACAGAAAAACTGGGACAGGAAACCAAAATCCTTAACTGACAACAAATTGGGTGGCTTTGGCCCTTGCTTTAGCAGATGATGCTGCAAGAGCACTGTCTGCTGAGCTGAGCATGGCTGAGACGCAAGACATCTGTGCGTCAGCATGGCTGGTGGCTTCGGGGAGAGGATGGCCTGGGGGACCTCGCAACGCTCTTTCCAACCTTGTTCTGTATGAATATGGATCAGCAGATCCACATCGGAATTGGCTTGCTACAGTCAGCCTGAAGCAAACACAGAGGAACTTGGGTCTGTCTCTGCAAAAGAGCCACATTTGTTGAGTCTAGAAAAACAAAGATTGAGAAAGAACATGGCTACCAACAAAACAATGATTTGCTGGGTAAACATCAGGGAAAGAAAATAATTACTTCAGCAAAAGGATTCAAGAACAAATTGTTATAAACTGGCAATGAATAAATGTAGACTGGGAATTAGGAAAATATTTCTAATAATTTAGAAAAGTGAGATGCTGGAACAGTGTTAGAATGGCAACAGAGGGCAAAATACATCACTGCTGTCACACGGAGCACGATCTGTTTGTGAAAGGGGTTATTATGAAAGGGGCTGCATGCTTGGTCGGTGGAAAACGTTCCAGTTCTGTGTTCCTTTACCTGTCAGCAATGTCTTCACACCTCTGCACATTAATGATGGGAGACAACTTCAACCTCACACGCGTGACTGTACGCTCACCACTTCTGGAAGTGAAAAGTTTCTACCCCACCCGTTTGGCGAATATGAAATGCAAGAGCCCAACTTTACTAACTACACACACATTTATGTAAGTGTTGCTTAAGGTTTAATTCCTTTGATTCCTGCCTGGATGACCAGTGCACAGAGAACCACAAAGCCTGGAAGAGGCACCTACAGAGACGCCAAATCCTCCCTCTTCCAGGGATACATGGAGTTTAACCAGGAAGTGGAGTGCACTTACGATATAACCATTTCCAGGAGCAGGCTTCAAAGTAGATACATTTCAACATTTGAAAATAACCATAAACTATTTTTTATCTATTGTTCTGCAGTAACAGGGCTCTCTTAGAGCACTAACAGATGATCACCAAAGGAACTGGCTTAGAGTTTAAAAGTGTTCAACCAGCTCAGACTGCCTTGCAAGGAACAACTGACAAAATCCTTTCCAGCGCCCTGCTTTGCCTTCTCAGACAGCTTATGAATAATCTTAAGGGAAGCTCTCTGAAGCTCCAGAATTGTTCACGTTCCCCTCCCTGTATCCTACATTCTTCACTTACAAAACAGTGGGTACCTAAGGGGAGAGCAAGCTTTACTTTTCTCCAAGCATGATCATAAATTGCAGTCAGCCCCCAAAGCAAAACTTACCGCTAACCCCATAAAAATGGAAATTTGACTCAGAATAGCTAAAATAAGCTTTCTGTGATGTAAAATAACAGAGCTAGCATTGGGTTCTTGCTCAAAGGAATAGAAGGGTGGCATATTAATCTTAAATTATGGCAGTAACGTAGAATTTCAAAAACTGAAATGATATATGCAGGAAAATGAGGAATTTCCACTAGGGACTGTAATTCATATATTATGGGAGAGATTAAAGAATAATAAATTTTGGAAGGAAGTATTAATGGCTATATGGGGCACTGTGAACCTGGCATTCCCTGAAGCCTGGAACTTTGTATACCAAACACTAAAAATGATTTGTGCAGGAGCAGAAAACATTAGATGTTATTCTGACCATGACCAGTTACAGACTGTACAAAGTAAGAACTCAGCAAGAGAAAAAAACCTCCTTTATAATTTAGAGATTAGCAGATAAGATAATATTTGCCATTATATCAAACAGTAACCATCTCTGGGAAGAAGAAAGGGGATGACAGCACTTAGGATATTTCCCTTGCTCTTAGAGAAAGGCTGACCACAACGGTCCTGAAAATCATTAGCGATGCTGCTGTGCATTCACATGCAACAGCTTTCACCCTAAGCTCTTTACAAACGGAGGCAGAGAAGCTAAGTCAAGTGGTCACAGTGCACCTAATGTCACAGCTTTGCCCCAGGTTTATAGCTCCTGGAGTCCTGCCCTTCTCTTGAGTCCATCATCTTTCCTGGTGCTGATAATAGCACTCTTTGACTTGCACGCTGAAGCCTGTGTTTTAGCCTTCCTGTTTGTCCACTCCAGAGATCAATTTTTTGGCAAGACAAATAAAATCTCCATTCAAAGCAAGGTAAAGGTGAAAAATTTCCTGCTTCTTAGCCAAATTAATTAGAAAATACCATATATCCATACATTTTCCACAGAGTTATTCCTACTATGTTAAGAGGTCTCTTGGTGAACTCCTCTGGGGAGACAGAAGCGTGCGAGGCAGCCACCAGCTCATGACTCAGATAATTAGCACAGGACTGACCAGGCCACAAACAGCTGACAGCTGTATTGCCTCAAGAAGCGGTCCTTCAAGAAGAAGCATGAAATATTAGCTGGGGAGTTATGGGACACTTTCAGAGCCTGTTGACCATCTGACTAGAGGTCTTGCCTCTCCTACCAGCAATTAAGGCACTTCAGATAAAAAGAGAGAGAGGGCTGCAGAAAGGAAAGCTGGGTGAAAACACATACTGAAAGCTACCAACCAGCCAGCACATACAGCGCCCTCCTAGTGCGGGCATCACTGCGCCTCTACACAAATTCCCCGAGGTGCTGCATGCACCATGTAATGCTGGGGTTACCTGACTGACTTTCCTGAACACTGTAGTAAATGGCTGCACAAAATCCAGTGTAAATACTGGAGTACAAGCTACAGCTGCCCCTGAGGAGCTTTAACTTATGCACTATCCTATAAAACTCCCAGGTAGGGAAATGAGTCTGAATGCTTTCTTATTCCATAACCCCTTCGTGGTAAAGTATTCTGCTCTGAATGCTTCCATTGTTCAATATAGATGGGGGAAATAAGATTAGCTTGAGATGGAATATCCCGTTTTCTCATGCAGTATGTTCCCCAGCCAACTCAAGCTTGCTGGTTTGGCAGAATTCAGGGGTCTCCAAAGACGGTGATTTTTTTGAAGGCTAACGAAGTTAAGTTTGGCACAAACACATGCATTCCATGTCATACCCTACCCTCAGGTGTTATATGTTCTAATGGCTAATGTTCTGCCAGAGCATAAGAGAACAGCACATCAGAGCCTGTTTTGCCTAACAGCTGAATTGTGGCTCTGAACTGTAGCTTTTCTTTTAACAGTATTAGCAACCTGGTCCCTTATTTCTTCTCCATCTAGTCAGTGTAATAGGCAACTGCAGATAGTTTTCAAAGCTCACAAACGCCATGTGGCACACAGAATGATTAACTGCAGCCATCATGCTGGAATCTTTAAGGAGGAAAAACACAATTTAGAGAAAATGGATGTGAAACAATTCCTAATGTGGTCTGACACAGAGGGTAACTTGCAAAACATAGCTCTTGATCAAAAAGTCAGGATTTAAAATGCTGGTGGTTTACAGTTCCAGACAGAGCAAGTCACGTAGAAAGCCCTGAAGATAGCACAGCCAGTGTAACCACAGTACGCGAGAAGCGGGAGGATACAGAAATGACCCACAGGTATTAATTGTCTGTGCTCTGCAGAGCCAGGTCTCAGGAGTATTTCATGTGCCTGAGCCAGTGGGCAGATGCTACACCAACCATACGTATACCTTCCACACTGTGCAAATGGAGGCACCTTCAGCTGAAGACATGCTCTTCTTCCATCCGACATACCACATTCAGGTTTTGCCGATACATGTATTGTCAGAATGGCCATGGTGCAGGTGAAGAAAATGTGGGCAGCATGCCAAAGTGATAATAGTGAAAGCTGCTGCAGGAACTGCAGCATATTACTGGGAGTGCAAGTTGGTGCTGGGAAAGCTGAAGAAGGAAAACCCAGTTAAGGTGGGGAGGGAGAAGAACCAGGCAGGGCTGGCCCACGATCTTTCTTCCCCAAGGGGGAAGGGAAGGGCTATCTCAAGTTAGTTGAGGTTTTAAAATCCTGTAGCTTACACAGAAGCAATCTCTAAGCCAGCATTAGTAGTGAGGATTCAAAGCCTTGGTAGCTTACTACTTCTTTCCTTTGCAAAATAATCCAGGAAATTACATGCAAAATCCTCTGCCTCAATTGACTGTTACCTGGATTGTGAACTAAAGCACTGAATGTTATTGCTGATTTCCCATGCAATCTTAACGTGGTCCCCTTGTCGGTAGTCGACCATGATGGCAGACTGTCACAGATGGGTGTCCCTTGCTGTAAGATCAAAGGAATTTTTTTTGGTGTCCATCTCCTGCCTCATTCAATGTAAAGGACAATTGTTCAAATGGACTTACCCAAATTTAGCTTCTAAGGACAAGCACTAAAAATAATGCATCTACAAAGGCTTTGTATGTAATATGTGATACAATGCACAAAAAAATATATCCTCCTGTATTCTTTGATGACTTCTTGGAATCAGAAATTAATTCTGTATACTCAGTATGAATGTTTAAATATAACATAACTGCATCTTACCTGATATGTAAAGTAATGCCTGTTTTCTTATTTGCTGAACGTCTTTTTTCAGTGAAAAGCATGAATCTCTAATCACGTAACCTAACTGAATGTAGAAATCAATCATGAGGATTGTGTGTCTAACTTTGTTAGAGTAGTGTGGCCACCATTTTACAGGGAAAAACAAATAATGAGTATTTGTGTTAACTTGGATGATGGAATGAATACCTTGGACAGAAGAATTTTTAGATGAATCTCCACAGCACTAAAATTTCAGCAAACCTCCTTATAATGTGCACAACACTCTCCAGTTCCAAATGTAACCCTCAAGGAACACATGCATAAATTATAATATATCCACTGGGGAAACCTCTGAAATCCTACAAAAAAGGAGGAAATGTATTTTAGGGGGCAGTCTGCTCAACTGCCTGCTTTTAAATACAATTTCAAATTAGAAATAATTAATGGCTGAATTGTGGTTAGCGCTTAGATATTATGAAAAGGAAAAAACAAAAACAATTTCTACATGCTTTCATTACCATGTAGAGAATGGAAAGGATTATAATTTGAAAGTGTCTGGTGAGCTTTTTCTCTTAAACCTTTTTATTAAAGTACTTCTGTTACTTGAATTCTAAGGAGTTTGACCAAAGTATGTATGCAAATCTCTAATCCAGATATATTCGCACACTGCTCATCTACTACAATAATCAAGCTAAGATGTCTAAAGAAAACTACCGTATTGCTGAGGCAGAAAGTGTTGTCTCCTCTGGAATATTACATTAGATGTTACTGAGTACCAGGACACATTCTGCACTCCATTGGAAGGGTTGGGGGATCACAGGAAAGAGAGCTATGTCATTTCCAAAAATACTTCTGGTCTAGCACTTGTGCGACAAAAAATGGATCGAAGTAAATGTTACTGTTGATATTCCCCTGAACCACACACCTGACCAAAAGGTAGATCACAGACAATACACTGCTCTTCACCATAGTCAAGTGGCACTCAGACACCCAAGAAGGAGCTGCCTACACAGTGCATCACTCCTTGTCTGGCACCAGAGCCACTCTGTCCAAGCACAGCTGGGCTGTCCGGCACTGCCAGCTTTAAGCAACCTGGTGAGAACATAGCCTCTAGGCAAGGCAAGATTCATAGCTGATGGATGGGTCCTCTCTAAACCACAGAAATGCAAGCAGCCACAGACCAAAACTGGTTTTCAACGTTGTTCTCAATTTCCCTGCTTTTACCTCTGAGTGATAATCGTTTTGCCAATTCTGATTTGGCTGCTGCTTCTTTAGTGTTTGATGGATATAATCATGAGGACGCTGGGAAGGTACATCATAGTCATTTTCTGCCCAAGTCATTTTATTGGCTCTGTTCATAATCTGATCAAAAACACAACAGCTCCTGCCACTTCGAAGCAGACACAGCCTCTTTGCAAAAATGGGAAAATGCAGTCTCCAGGGAAAGTAATCAATTCACTGGCAGAGTGAAAGTATTTAGTGGGTTCAGTAACTCCATGCAAGGGACCAGCTGTGCCAGCAGGAAGCAGCATGCAGGCAGCACTCACCTCGTG
Source organism: Numenius arquata (assembly GCF_964106895.1). NCBI lineage: Eukaryota > Metazoa > Chordata > Aves > Charadriiformes > Scolopacidae > Numenius > Numenius arquata. The sequence continues at coordinate 20,223,036 of NC_133586.1, read as the reverse complement.
GGGGTCGCAGCTCAGTAATGTTCTCAGTGGTGTCATCATCCGAATCTTCAGTTGCTACCACCTTGTACCTGTTGCTGCTCTGTTTGTTTAGTACATGTGGGACCTGCAGTGCAGCCTCTCTCTCTGCAGCCAGATCCAAGTCCTGCTGAGCAAGGTGGGCCCTCAGCTGCCTGATTTCAAACTAGAAAAAAAAAAAACACACCACCACACATTGATGTATAAGCATGGCCAGAAGTCTATATTCTACAGTTGGGGACCTATTCCTCATTGTATCACTAAACCACTACAAACTGGTGACAGTAAATACAATGCAGCTGAGCTGGGATGCAAGTCCAAGCTGGTGATGCTCTCCCAGAGCCCAAGTGAGCCAGACCATTGTTCACATAATCTAAAAATAATGACTGCCTCATGCTGGTCTTAATTTTGTACATATCTGCATCCTGAAGATATGATTTTGGACAATTTTTAACAGATAAAACTACCAAATCATATGAAATCTTTATAGAAGGCCACTCAACAGGCATGCAGGGATTTAGGTTCATGACAAACATCCCTAATCCCTAGACTTTGTAATGAGTATTTCTGTGGAAGGAGGTTCTCTAAGCAATACCCAGGATGGTCCACCCCACTATCTGGGCAAGGGGGAGGGACACCATAGTCCTCTTCCAACTTGAAACCTCAACAGTGTGCAGAAAACCCTGGGGAAGGTTGCCACTTTTCTGGCCACTCCCTTCAAATATACGAGCCTTGACAGGATTTTCCTCGTGACTGATGTTATAAGCGGACACTGACAAAAAGACAGAAGCTACTGGGTACAATTTGATTGATGGACACAGTATATTTCTCTTGTGTTTGACAGTCATAGGTCTTCCATAAGGCAAGAAGGAAAATAATTTTTCTGGAGAGGCTGCAGAGACCCTTTAAACCCTTAAATAGTCACTACAAGATCCCACTGTTCTTCCCTTCTGCCATCCTTCACAGCTACCGGGCTGCATGGCAGAGGGTTTCTCTTTTTTAAATTCTTTTTAAGATCAGTAGTATAGCAGTGACCAAGCCATGTCTAATTATAGAGAGTCTGAGAGGGAAAACCAAATGAGGCGAGTAATAGGCTAAGGCATTTAAAATTTAGCATTGCTGGGCCTCCCATAGTTCAAGGCCTCAAAAGCCATCAGAAAGTATGATGCTACGTCGAGCCACACTGCACCTGTCACTCCGCATTTACAACAGAGATGGAATTAGCACCTCCATGCTTGAAAACTGGTGTGTAATAGCATGTAGGCTAAATGAATCTGCTTCTGGGTCTTGCTTCTCAGATGCTGACTCAAATTACTTTGCTGTCAGATTTTGGAATCTGTCAGAGGACCCAGTCTGTTCCACCAGGGTCCACATCAGACACAGCACAAACCCCAGGCATGCTGCAGAGCATCAGCAGTTCCTCCAAGCTGTGTAAGTGACTGGAGGCAAAACAAGACAGTTTCCGCAGATTTGAGAAAGAAAAAAAAGAAAGAAAAAGGGATTCCAATTTGCCACATCTGGAGACTATCTGCTTTCCAGAGCATAGGGGAAAGAACTACAATAACTGTAAGGCCCACTGCAAGAATCAAATCTAGAGAGCAAAAGAGCAGTTTAAACTTTCCAGATCACATTCAAACCACCTAATACAGGGATCTAAGAAAACACACAGCTTTTCCTCTCTCTTGAAATCAGTGGACAGAAGTCTGGCAGCTGCAGACAGCTGGCTGCATGACATGCTCACTGCTCTTAACCAAAGGTCCTCTGAGTCAGAGGAGTCAGGTAGCATCAGCAGGTGTCAAAATAACAGCCCTGCTCCTTGATTTCTGCAATGAAACCTCCATGGAAGGTCCCAGATGGTGGTTTTTGTGTTAACCTAACAGCTAGGAAGTAGCAGCAAACTGGGAGTGCTAATTCTTTCCCCAACCAGCCCTAAGCTTCCTGAGGCTTAAGGCACCCGTGCCATACCAGAGGTGCCAGCATGAATGTGTCATTCAGCCGTGAAAGGACTGTCTGGAGTTCAACTTTACAACACAGAGAATTTTAGGTTTTATCCTTGACTTGAAAGAAAAAGAAATCCCAAAATATCTTACATTTCACCTTTAAAGGGAGAAAGATACCCTTTCAGACACTCCCTTGGTTTAAATGAAGAACTGTACTCAGGATAGGCAAAAAAAAAAAAAAAAAAAAAAATCGGGAAATTTTTTTAAAAAATTATTGGCTAACTATATCTACTTGCTTAGCTCAAACTAAATGGCACAGAATTAGGCATCATTACTGTTTTTCTACATTTCACATTTCACCCTTCAAAAACATTCCTGTGTGTCAGAAGAAGAAATATTGCCACTAAAATGCTTAATTCTGGCCTAGAGGCAGGTTATGATTTCTTTTTTCATGGAAAAGAAAAAAATTGGCAGGTATTCTATAACACAAATAGATAAAACTACCTAAAATTCAGCTCAACAATTGTATTTCTGCATCACACCCAATTTAACCAGCTTAAGCATTTACAAGGATCGGCTGAACGTACGGCAAAAATGGGGGAAGAGATCAGACTTTCAGATGCCCACTTACATGTTCCAATCGATAAAGCAAGCGTTCCCAAATATCCACAGATTATCTTTGGATGGTGACTGGGCAAGGAAATTTTAGTTTTTAATAGATGAGTTCATAAATTTCACTGTTTAATTCATCTCTGCCAACAAGCTCTGAGCTACTCAGCCTGGCATGATGGACCAAGCAGCATTCTGCAAATATTGCTGGGATCACCATGCTGGACATCTACACTTTGTCCAAACAATTCTTTATTTCCTATTTATATGGGGAAAATTACTATCTTTGTTGAATCTCAACCAGACAGACAGCATGAGAAACTGGATTACTACAGCAGTTATTCAGGTGAAGAGCTAGCACCGCTGGTAATGTGAAAAACAGAAGGGGCTTTGCTGCCATCTTATGTTTGAAAGACAGAAATGCTTGTGCCTTGCAGCACCAGAGGAAGCACCTGCTTAGGAAGATGGCACAAATCATGGAATCATGCAGAAACTGAAACCTAGACCTGATGTCTTGGCTTATGCAACGCTTCCCTCATCCACTGCCTGAGGATGAGAAGTTTATGCAGGACTTGCAACTTCTTAAATGATATGTGAACCCTCTTTTATTGCTAGCTGCAAACACAAGCCACATGCTTGTCTTCTTTTCAGCTCTTAACACTGAGCTAGTTCAGCTGGTCTCAAATCCAGAACTGAACACGAGACTGTCAAGAGCAGATATGAGGATTGAGCTCCTAGGCACAGTAAAGCAGCACAGTGCTCTGGACTTCAACATCATGTGCAAGGTGAATAATAGCACATAGAGATGTTCAGAAAGATAACAGCAGAAACTGATGTTGCCTACAAAATCATACAGCTGCAGCTGGTTAACACAGGCTCTCCCTTCCACTTTTCCATTACCTCAGATGGTCAGCTTCCAGGTCCCGTTCATGTTTGCCCCAGAGTCTATGTAGACATTGAAACAGTGGAAAGCTAGAATTCAATACTGTTGTGTCATCAAAACAAAGTCATTTTTTTATTGACAGAAAAGAGAGTACTCATTGTAATAATGGTGTTTGCCTCACTCCCACATTCACTGTTACTGATGCAAAGCGGTCCTTACAACGCGTTCCACAGAGATGCAGAACCGTAACCCTGTTACAGACACAGAGCATAAGACAGAGCCAAAACCCAAACCAATATATTGCTTCCAAATGCAAACCCAAATGCTTTCAGTCTCTAGCATGTTCAAAGAGAGACTGGGTGGGATGGAAAAATCACCATTTATCTAAAGGATTGGTTTAAGAAAATGAAAGGACATTCAGTAAAGCATCCAGGAAAAGTTAAACAAGAAACAAAGATTCTTGCTCACAAAAGGCACGCATCTACCCAGGAGATCAGTTCAATATTAATTGTTTCCAATTATTACTTAAAAATGATCCCAAGATATCGTAGAAGCTGGAATACAGTTTTAGCCACTAAAAGCAACCCACTAAAAACAAAGGTTAAGTCTAAGAGAAGAAGGTGTTCCTTACGGGCGTAATTCAATGAGAGACTGCATGAGCAAATTATGTTGTAGGTGCTTAGATCTATTGAACATTATATTGAACACTGACCTCGGGCAGTTCTAATGTGTAAAAGAGCTAATGAGATTGCTCTGACTGCATGTCATGCAGCCCAGGGCAGGTTAAATAAATCATTAAAAGGTATAAAATATAACAGTCTTTTTAAGGAAAAATTCCGGGCCAAGTTAAACACGAAATTTTCATTTGCAGTAGGAGCTGATGTAGCTACCTGAATGTAGGCCTGGCCCTCTCTAATGCAGAGTACTGCAGGAGAGCTGTACGGAGAAACCATGTTTCATATTTTCAGGTGGACCACCCTTCCTTCAGCCTGCAAGGAAGGATGCATATTATGCATATCGTGAGGAAAAAAAAAAAAAAGAAAAAAAAAGCATACAAACTTACACACGTTTTGATTTGTTTAAACTTAGACTTACTCATCAGCTCTGTGTTAAGAACCTTGTAAATCCCACAGAGAGCCAGTGGGCAAATAATGCTGTTGTGTGGAAGGTAACTTGTTGCGATCAGGGAGACTAAGGTAAACCATCTCCCAACTCATGATAATTACAAACTGAGCACTGGTCCACTTGAGACTGCTACCAGGACATCTATGTTACTCATTATCTTTAATTACATATACTTTGGTAGCTTCTGGTGGGTTCCTTTATCAAAAAGTTCCTAACACTTTGCAATGGAAAAAATATATTTGAAAACTTCATAGAATCACAGCATAATCCAGGCTGAAATGGACCTGTGAAGGTCATCTAGTCCAACACCCTGCTTAAAGCAAGTCCATTTAGCTCAGGTTCCTAAAAGCCTGTCAAGTTTTGAACATCTCCAAGGTTGCATGTACCACAACCTCCCTGGCAATCTGCTCCAGTGCCTGACCATTCTCCCAGTGAAAACCCTTGTTCTTATATTTAAAAGGAATTCTGCACATTCTACACTCGTGTACTGTCACTGTGCACCTCCGAGAAGAGCCTGGCTACACCCTCTCCTGAGGGAGTTGAAGACAGCAATAAAGGTGCTAATGTGATAATTAGCCACACATGACTAATGCGAAAATACACTTATTAGCAAGAGAAAGGGAGATAGAGACTGTCTCTCATAAGAATGAGTAACTAGAGTGTCAGGCATGAAGAGAAAGTTATTGATGGTAACTGTGAATGTATTTAGTGTTTTCAAAATTTGTTACATGTCCTCTTGTAGCACAAACTTCGCAACATTTTGGCAGGAAACAAACCAGAAAGAACTATAGGGCACACCTGTGCACTTCCTCACTCAAAGAACGCATTACGTGAGTATTTATAAGCAGGTAAAATGAGAGAGACATACCCAGAGCTCTAGATAACATCTCAGTTTACATGCCTGGTTTTATAAAACATGCCACCCATCCTATGGGATATTTTACAACATGCATATGAGACTCAAAAGGGGACTTAGCCGTGAATCATATAGTACTTCTCTTTAATGGTCTAGCAACAGAGTATGATTGACATAGTTTCAGAGAGATCAATGAACATTTTAGCCAGAAGCTTACTTGTGTCTAATGCGGGAGCAATAACTTTGCTCAATTCTATTAGTGCTGTCTGTACAGAATGCCCTGCCCTAAAACTCATCTGCCACTGGGATACAATCCAATGTTTATTTCCATTAGTTTAGCCATTGTTGGTAACAATAAAAACCAGGAGACAGTTGCAAACTAATGATTTATGGGCAGAATGAAACACAAGATGACCTTGGCTGCCTTCCATTCACCAAGAAAATGACTGGTAGTTAGAAATAAATTAAAATTATTGCAAAAGGATAACATAAGTTATTTCTCCAATAGGTAATTTTACCAGCTAAATAGCCCTGTCATTAAACTAACAGCTGTTGTACAAATTATATTCCAAGATAAAAAAGAAATTATAGCTTCCATAGTTGTTGCAGCTTTGAGAATGATGAAAAACGCAATTCTATAGGAGCTGACAGAAAAGGATCTCTTGTGATAAGGCTGAGCACATAGCTTTGGCTGGACTGTACTCAGCTGAATGACTCTTATCAAAGTTAAGCAGAAAAGATCACGTAAGTAGACCTATTATCAGAAATGGAAATTCCTTTGCAGGTGATAACAGAGGAAAAAAACAACCTTCCCTGACTGGAATTTGCGTGGTTAATGAAATTTTGGAACTTTGTTTTGCAATTTACCTGAAGTTATTCTGATAAAACAATACCATCCACAATATACTCTCTTCATATATTTGACAGTAATTTCAATGAGACTTTTTTACCTTTTACCCATTTTTAGAACTCCCTGTTACTGTGATTGGTAATGCTTCTCACGTTTTGAAGTCCTGTACAGCCATTTCAGTATTTTCTGCCTTGACTGCCCTCATGCTTCGCTCCCTTTTAATGACTTCTTTCTTGGCCAATGGAGAATAAATAAAACATCAAACTATTCAAAGAGTTTCAGTGGGGTACTACAGAGAACAAAGCGGTGGTCCATGCAACTATAATTTATAAAATATATTCTGGTTTTCAGATGTATGGTTAGCCAAAAGTCGACATCTGGAAAGAGTTTTCTTGTTTGCAAAAGTACGTCTCCAATGTCATTCAGGAATGGAAATGTACTTTATAGTTGTGATACCCTATCACTGGCCAAAAAAATATACAACTGACAAAAGAAACAGAATTCAAAAAGTAAGATGCAGGGAGGCTGTATCTTTCCCGCTTTTATTTCTTTAAAACAGGAACTCGATTTTTGCCTGTCAAATGTTAAGTATCAGTTTCAAAACAGGAAGGATGGGACTTCTCAGAGAACTGGTCACCAATTATTTTTGTTTTAAATTCCAAATTAAACAGGCTATCTTTTTCTCACAATTCCTCTTCAGAAATAAGGAATATTTTGTCTGAAACTTTCAAAATAATTTCATCTGCAGAAGATGCCAGACCTTGAGAATTTCAATCCTAATTGCCTGACAAGTGGCAAAGCATTAAGAAACTGAACGCCGGATCTCAGAAAAGGAAGTGCTGGGAAATCTTTCTAACAGGAATGTTTTCAGCCCTGTCTATAATTAGTAAATAAATGCAAATCAGTGTGGTCACAAAGATGCAACCTCAGGATGAATCAGTATCTACATCCAGTGCTGGGATGGAGGTAACCATGGTGGCCTGCCCATTCTTCCCACTTGGGCCGGCACTGGCATGCACCAGCATGTATCTGAGACAACAGGCCAACCCTGATGGGCAGCTCCCAGCTCCCATCTGCCCATGCCAGAGGTGGCACCACACAGACAAGGCAAAATGGAATCCCTCCCTGCCGGTGCTCTGGATTTGAGAACAGCCAGACTACTGTCGGCAAACCCTCACTCAAAAGCAAAACAGAGACATGCACACTTAAAACTCCACGAATGAGCAATCCTTTAAAAAGGCCAGGAAAGATGATTAAATGAAAAAGCAAAAACCTGGCAGAATTTTAGACATTAAATGCCATTAGGAGACATTTTTCCCACTAGATACCGTACACAATGTTAATGTGAATATTATAATGCTGACAACTTGTTCTTGACTGAATTATGAAGCTAATAATTTACAAAGAAAGGATGCAGTACTTGTGTCAATGTCTTATGATGTTAAATGCAGCAAATTAGTACATTTACCTCATATTATACAGCTGAGACATTTGTTTGGCAGGAAGTCAGGACAGTAAAATAAGAGGGATTAGTAAATTGTCATTTTTCTATAGTCCATATTTTTCCATAGCTGATGACACTTGAAAGCTAGGAGAGAACCTGCTCTGTTTTCACAGATTTACTCATCGACCAATGCAGTATTTCTTTGTGCTTGATGTATAGCTACGCTGTAACCACCAGAGCTCAGATTAGGGCTACTATACTCAGACATTTTGCAAGCCAGGCATGCAGATAAGGAGTACGTGGATCAGAATGGAGAGCAGCAAAAGCTGCTCCTGAACTCCACTTGGGATAATGAGCCCATCTTTACTCAGAGACTATGAAATAATAACACCGAAAATTGTTTAGAGATTGAGAGTGTTACTCAGCTGCGTTATACATTTCCTAAAAATGAATGTTTTCAAATTTATGACTGTCAAGAACTTTAGCCTAATAGCACAGTCTGACAGACAAAATACTGCAACAGGATTCAAGAAATCACTGATTTGCCTAGCGCGTTTAGTCAAAGGATAACCTCTCCCCTATAGAACGGGGTATATACCATTTCCCCGTTAATTTCAGAATCATGGCAGAACCATGAATCACTTAATATCAAAGTGTGATCAACTGTGCAAAGTTGTCACGAAGAGGACTGCAGTTTTGCCACTGAAGATACCTACATAGATGGAAGTAACTAATTTTTGGCAAAAGTCAAGCCTAAGGTTTAGAAATTTGTTATGCTTAACATCAAAGACTCTCAAAAACAGCTTTATGAAATGACACAACAGTTCTTCAAAATTCATCACACAGACAAGGCAACGTAGCACCACCAAGAGTTCACTGCAGAATCCTAGGTTGAGACCTCGAACTAAATCTACAAAGCCATTTGGGGACCTAAATACTGATGGTTTCACAAGTATTTTAGGTCCTTCGGTAAAAGATGGGCACCTAAATCCCTGCTTCAGATTATGCACCTTTTGGGCTGTTAGTCTGGCCTAGGACAAGTTGCCTTTCTTCCTGTCTGCCCAGGCCCTACAACTTTTTGACTCATTGAGCTATTCAGACTTACAGCTCTCCTCGTTTTGCATTCAAAAAGCACCTACCACAAGAGGGGAGTGGGAACTGAAGCTAGGAATCTCCAGGATTTATTTGGACACCTCATAGTTACCCTTATGACCAAAACAAGAAGTCACTCGGGGGATCATTCTGTTGTGGTTTGATAGTCACCACGCTTAGCCTGGGCCTCAACATACATCCCTGATTTCTACTTTAAAGCAGGTTATTCCAGAACTCATATGCATGAGAAAAACTCCAAAAACTCCTGGCTCATTGCCCAAACAGCGGTTTTACACCTTTTTTCACGTACATATATTCATTTGAGATACTTTAAGCTTCACCTTCCCTTACCTCAAGGCTGAATCACTGAACATTCGGGGGCCTGGGAGCAGTCTTAAATCTTGACTTGCTTCCAGCAACTAGAAGCTTCTATTGCAACATTTTGAGCCTGCAAAAAAGAGTCTCTGACTGACCTACAGGGAAGCTGCCTTCTGCATTTAAAGCAGGGAGATTCATTAGCTTTCAGCTGCATATACTTTTCCTAGGAATACGGCCTTAATACAGCTGCAGTCTCCAACAGCAGCAATGACTTTTGCATGTTCTAAGTATTATGTCAAGCTATCTGTACTCATGCAATAAATTACATACCGGAGGCATTCTTTTTCTATTCCTCACATTTGTTTTCCTCACCTTAAAAAACACAAGCACAGCAGCAGAGGGAGACAACTACTGTTTGACAAATAGCATGCTGACAATATCCTGGCTGCAGCAAGACCTGTCACCTTACAACAGAAGTCCCAGTGATACATCTCAAACCTCAGGTTGCAGCAAAGTACATGAACTGTTTGATTTGCCATGACAAGCTATGCGTAAATAAAGACATAACTGAACTTTACCCCTTGTTCTTGGCAGATCTGGGTTAGTCTTTCCAGCTGCTCATCTTGAATAACCTTTGCCTTCTCATATTGCTGAATCATCATCTCCATCTCCACTTTCACTGGAAGGACATAGGCTGGAAAACACAAACAAGCACTTAGAGTAACCCAGCTGTGATTTGTTTTGGGTTTTTTTTATCAGAAGGAAAACCTTTACAGACCTTTACAGGCCAAAGAATGTCAGCCCTTTCACTTGTCCCTAGAAAACTAGAGTATTTCTTACAGAAATAGGTCTAGAGTATTTCTTTTGGGAAAGGATTTCTAACATGCGAAATGCAGGTCATCAGCAGGGGCTAGATCTTGTTTGGTCAGGTCTCCATTTGCCTGGCTGAGCTGAAATGCATCCTGCATGCTCTTCCTAGCTTCTGCTACACTAACACAGATCTTTTCCAGTGTTTACCACGGATTTCCTGAATTGCTGGCTAGGAGATTTTCTGCTTAGAGTTAGGCCCATCCCCTCTAAACCTGAACAGCATGGCTCCCTTAGGAAAAGAACTATTCCAGAGCCCTAAGCATTTAATTCCTAGACTTTGTGGTAAGAAATAAGTCCTTAATGGAAAAAGCAGACTAAGAAGGATATTTAAAAAAAACAAAAAGGCATTTATCTTCTACTGCTTTTCAAGCTACAGCTCCATTTTCAATAGGTCTTCTGAACTCCTCTGGAAATTTTGCTCCTGTCATACCTATGGCAAACTCAGATTGATCAGCAAAGCTGTCCAATGAATATTGCAATTCTTGATGTTCTCTGAAGCTACACAAAGACGCTGAACTGTTCTTGTACACTTCAGTCAGAGGGCTACCACCTTTCCTTAACTCTCAGTACAGAGTTTCCTGGACATCTAAACCCAAAATAATAACTTGACTCTGATCTTTCACACATGAGCAAAGTGACTCTTCATTTATTCCTTTTCCATCTCTTTTCCCCCAACCTGAAATGCCTGAAACTGCTGAACACAAAGTAGCCCACACTAAAGTCCTTGCAGCACCTGTGCTGCTCCCTGCAACCTTGACTTGCTGGGGCTTTCTTATCTGCCCTGGTGCTTCCCCATACAGGTCTGTGCAAAACAATACTGACACACGCTTTATTATTATGCTGCGCAGCACACCAGCGCTGCAGAGAGCACCTTCAGCATGGAATTGCCATGGTAAGAAAATGCTCCTGGAATCTGACATAAAAATTGTATTACAGACAAGAACTTGGAAAAGAAAACCCCAAAACAGAGCTAGCTGTATGGAAATGGGGAGGGCGCAGCAAATATCAGAAAGCAGATTGGAAGCAATTATTTTGCAGAATCAGAAATGACGTCTGGTGACAAAAGACAGGAAAGCAGGTCAGGGCATTTACTTTACAGGATAGGGGATGTGAAGGTGCCTAACAGAAAAACAAGCCAATCAATTATGAAGGCTCATAGAGAACAGGAGATACAGCCATGAACTTAAGACCTACTCTCCTCCATGGGACTCATAACTGTCTTCTGTTCAGTGCTTTTAAAATGTAAGAGGAAGGAGAACAATGGAAACAGTGGTGGCAAGCAATCTTTTAATATTTTTTAAATCTCCTTTTTTCCCAGCCTGCCAGGCAATTCTTGGAGTCACAAACTGAATCACCACTCACCATCAATGATCCTCTTCACTCTCCATATTCGTAGCGTGATAATAAGGCTGATAGCATCCCATGGGCTGCTGGGGCCATTAGCCACTGTTGAGGCCACCATTGGTGCCAAGGACAAGATTATGACAGCACCATCAAACACCTAGAGAGAAATCAGTTTTTTCAAACCCTTCCTAAAGATCATAACCCTGACATTCCTGCTTGGGGTCTTAAAGGGGTCCCACTTTGCCCGCAAGAAATGCAGTTATGGTACGTATTTGAAAGGGATATGAGAGGCAGCCAAGCCCCAAAAAGGCTGCATCCTTTTTAGGTAGCACAACAGAATTCCTCAGTGCATTTTATGAGGTGAGGAGAGATAAACTGTGGTGGGAGGGCAGGAGAGAGGAAGGTATTTGGAAATACTGGCCAAAATCCCCAAGTACAAGTGATAGCCTAAATGCTATTACAGCCAAAAAGTTTTATCATCATTGGTATTTATTACCTGTTACTTGGCATATTGTCATCCCAAAAAAGTATACAGTCCCTGCCCATAGATCTTACTGTCTAAATGAAGAGATCAAGAAAACAAGTAGAAAAAGATGGAGCAAAGAGACTTGATGGCTCTTGGCCACGTCCTGACTACACAACGTGTGTGGGAACATCTGTGCATCAAGACAGAAAGACTCCCAGCTCTCACCTTTATTGGGCAGCTAAGTTTTCAAGGATTTTGACAACTGGGAATATTCAGAATGATCTGTATGACATTAGTTGCATTGGGATTAGATCAGAAAAGGCAATTGTGCAACATATTAGACAGAAATGTGTGAGTAAATACATTTCAGAGCAAAGTGGCAATACTGTTGTGTCTGTCCTACACTCGCCTAGCAGGGTAGAACAGAATACCTCATTTGCATTCCTAATGAGACCCTTCCCAGCTGCCAATGACCATTGATTAACGGTTTGCATAAGGAGGCGGGACATAGATTTTATAAGCACCATACATTCAGAATTGTGTGTAACAATTCAGCATATGGAAAAGAAAAATTCTTACTGCTACCATTTGATGGGCAGTAAACATTACCACTCCATTCCAGGTTACCAAAACAAGTTATCAGAAACTGCTGCATTTAGCCTCAATAATAAGAATTTCCAGATCAATAATTTAAGTTTCACTTCAATTTTTTATCAAAACAAGTTAAAAGGTTTACAACTTTATTACAACAATGTGCAAGACTGACTGTACCTCTGAGAAAACCCAGATTTTCTTCTGGTGCATCCTGTGCAGTATCAGTTTATTAGACAGTATCAAGAAAGAGTTTTTAATTTTCCTGATCTCCAGATTTCTGCCCAGATTGGGATTATGCGTTACTTATAACACATGCTTTTCCTTATTCACCTCTACAATAGTATGCATATTCTACCTAGACCTAGTTTTTAATTTGAGGTACAAATTACAGTGTTTATCCTAATTCAATGTAATTTAAAAATAATTTCACGATAAAATCAGGGGGGTCGCCAAACCAGTATTTTCTATCAGAAAACTACACACAATTTTTCATCCAGTTCTAATTTCAACTTGATTATGGGAATGGGGTTACACAAGTCACATGACAATTTTTACTTCTGTTGCTCATTATCTCAGAGTAGCAGTATCAAGTTAGACTAGCACAGCTCTAAGAACAAAATAAATAGACACATAAAGCAAAATCTCACTCTTATGAGTCTCACAGAAAAAGGGGCTGCATCCTACAGCTATGTATACATGCATATAAGAAGAGTATGCATATTTATCTGAGTTAAAAGATACTGTATTGCATCAGGTCTACATCAAAGCCACCTAAAGCAGTTATTAATATTCTTACTGTGCCTGCCTGGAAAAGAGTATGAAAAGCAAGAGTGCTTACCTCTATTTTGTTTTCAATGTAATCCCATATGCCAAGGACCACAATCCTCAAAATAGTCTAGTAAAATAGATTAGGGGAAAAAAAGACGACCAATGTTATTGTAATTTTAGATAAACATTTAGTCCTTTACCTAATTAGGGGATAATTTTTTGTCTTATTTAAGCATTATGCATTTTTTCTGAATAATAATAAGGATGTAGAAATTGCTACACTTCTGTATTATAAAAGCAGGTATTGCTTTCCAACCACTACACTGACTCGGTGAAACTTCCATAAGCAATTCTGGGTTCAAATGTTCATCAGTCTTTCCATCCTCCTAAAATTTCTTTTTCAGACTTGTGAGATTTAGAGTACCACCCAGCCCCCTGACCCAAGCCTATGTAAGATCCACTGTGGGGCCCCTTCAGTTGGAATGGGGGAAGATTATCTTTTCTCACCATCTTTGATATGCCAGTGCTTACTATTTTCTAAGAAAAGAGGTGCTGCCCTCTCCTTATGCCTAAAGATACTGACATTTCATCAATCTGAAGAGCAGAGGCTCTTACTCTCCCCCTCTGGAGTATAGGGCTGTTGTTGTATTACTATAAAATTCCAGAAAGTCATAGGATAAGGGAGAAAAATATCTCTGTGATCCTCCTCTATTAAGCAAAACAGCTATAAGTAGCATCAGTAGCTAGAAAAGAGGAATAAAGAATGAACACAGAATGAACCAATGGTGAATTCCCATTAAAAAATCCAATGGCATATTTCCTGATTTTCAACCTGGCTTTCAGAAGATGTAATAGAAAAAAAAAAAAAAAATCTATCAGACAACTAATGATTGAAATTGAATTCACATAAAAGCTTAACTGGTAGGGATGTTTTCTGCCAATAGCAACATCAAGGTTAGATTTTGACAGATGCTACAGACATGAAGAGTGTAACTGCAGCTGTGTGCCTTGCAAAGATCAAAATGCTACTTTCTCCATTAAAGAACAGTACTAACGAGCGAGAGCTCAGCAGGCCTATGTGTGAGGGGTGACTGTGCCAAGAACTGTGCAGAAAAAAAGTGACTGTGATGAATACATGTATCTCCTCTTCACTACAAATACATTAAATCCCAACCAACTCTGAATTTATGCCAAACATACCAGCACTAACTAATTGCAGAACAACACTGCATTTTTCAGTACCATTCCTATGCATGGTTTTGCCAAACCCCATGAACCCAATTGCCTCACTTGGCTCGGGATGACAGTGCTGAGCTCTATCTTGGCACTGCAAACCTGGATAACAGCATTTAATCCTGTTTTTCAGAGGGAGACATTGCTGTGGGAGATACGGTGCTTTCAGAGCTCAGCCTCACACCATCAATGAGCAGGAAAGTGAACCAGTCAATGCTTACTCAGAAATGGCATATGTGAAGCATTGGCCAAGCCTGGCCGAGAAAGGGAGTCAGTAGCTAGAAGAGAAAATACAGTGCTCTCTTTCCTCTAAAAAAAAATTATAAGACTGTATGTAGACACCAAGAACAGCTAATGCTGCTGGTCTGTACTCCTAAAAAGAACATCTTACTTCCAAAGCATTTTACAAATGCAACATAGGAATAAGGCTATTCACAGCAATTTCCTTATTAACCTATATGCTCAAGGTTTATATGTGGAGGAACAGATGCACAACAGCAGCTCCTCAAATCCCTTAATGATTCCAAATTCGCCAGCAAGAGGTGATGTAATATAAGTGCAAGGTGTAAGTACACATGCTGCTGTACAACCAAGGCACTCCTGCAGCCTCAACTCAGGTCCCGAGCAGAATACTTTCAGACAAAAGCATCCCAGGTCCTCTGTAAGTACCTCCCTCACCCCCCGCTGAGAAGCTGCACAAAATGCTTAAGGACAAATTACTCATAAGCCTATAGGTTCAGCTATACAATACAACCTGGGGTCCACCACAGCAAGTTCCACAGCAGGCAACCATCGGGAAACATATGAGAAACAGCAGTGCTTGCTTTAAAGCTTGGGATGCTACCCTTCCTACAGCTACCCTGTTGACAACAGAGAGAGATCTGGCTCATTTTCTTCTATGCTTATGCAATGTCTATAAAGTGGTAGGTCAGTGAGGAACTAACTAAAGGACAGCTGAACACTTAACACCTTTACAGTAATGGATGGTGAAAACCTTTCTTCCTTTGGACACGTGTGTACGGAGGTATTTTCACTTCAATAATAAGGCATATCTGCTCAAAGAAAATAGAAACACTGTCTCACAAGCCTAAGTATGATTTAACATGGGGCTGTTCAGGGACCATAAAAAAGGATTTTCCTTTCTGCCTCTTTAATTCCTCACTGCAGTGTTTAAATCGGTGTCATACTAATGAGTCGGAGCAGCTCCAAGGGCTGGAAGCTAGCACAAATGTTTTCATTTTCAGTCTGTTGGTGTGAATCAGCACAAGTGACTGGAAGTCTACTCGGCAGATATTTAATGCAGCAATGGTTGTTGGTGCTACCTCTAGAAGACAGGTCACCTCCTTACAAAAAAAGCCTTGATGAGCATCTTTGCTCTCAGCGACAGCGGACACACTATAGGAAGGGAGAGCGTGAGGGCAGAATGAACTCAGCTCCCCGTCTGAGACACGCTTCAGAACAAACTGGGCACAAATGAGGGTTAAGCTTTAAAAGCATTTGTTCTGTATAGAAGGTCTTAAAGCTATGCACCAGCATTGCAACTCTTAACAAAAAACCCCCCTAAATCACTACTAGAGGCACAAAGGGCACATAAGGCAGCTTTTCCTTGGTGCCCTGTGTAACGGGGCACCCCAAAAAGTACCATGAGTGAGTCCCAGACTGGGTGCATCTGGAGCCACAGGTGGCCCACGCTTACTGCCCACTGGCCAGTCTTCACCAGTGGCAACTCCAAACTAGGTTTAGCTTTCTCTACTCTCCCTCTGTTATACAAAGCACAAGATCATATCCACTGCTCCTGCCATAACTCTTACCCAGGGGAGTCTGAACCAAGTAAATTTGGACTTCACTGGGCAAATTTCCCTGACTGTTTAATATAATAAATACTTTGACTAAAATGAAAGCATTGGTGTTACTTATAAACAACATTCTAGTATTTTTCCTAAGCAATCAAAAATATCTTTCAAAGAAATATATATTGCATTTGATTGTGTACTTTCTCTGTACGGAACTTAAAAAATGAGAACCTGTAGCAGAATCTGAAAAAAACAGACAGAAATTAATAATCCAGGAAAATTCCTACACACCATACATGGACCAAACTGAAAAATGCATATTAATTAAAAGAGAATTGCAACTGTAACATTCATCACAGACAAAACATTAACGTTCTACCATTTGTAGACATCAGAATCTACAAGAAATAGGGAAAAAATGGAGCAGCACTGCTGTTTCCTACTGATGTGCAAGCATCTTTCAGCACTGTAGCAAATGCACACACAGTTTTGCATTACACTACAGGCATTCTGCATTTCTGGACACGGATTTGAAAGCAAACATTAAGTATCAGTGTGAGTACTTTCCTGTTAAAGGCCACTGCCAGTTCGGTTCTTTGTACCCAAAAAAGAATGCTTTAACTTTTCTTGACTAGAAATCTTTTAATTATAAAGTCCTTAACATTGATTATTTTTAAGTTATATCAGAAATACATTTTTTGTTTTCTGAGAGAAGCCAAATTATTACATAAAAGTCTGTCCAGTGCACTAATAAAAGGTAAATGTCTGAACACTTCTGTTAACTTAAGTCAGAGTAAACGCAGATAAAAGTAAAATTTTAAACCAGTTTTCAGACAGAAATGTAATTTTGAAGTTGACAGTGTCCCTTGGTGACACACAGTTATTTGCACAACATTAACTGTCTGCAGTGAAGCTTATGAAGAACTGTGTGATGCTGCAGCTTTTCTCTCTAATTTTGTAGGGAACCCTGGCCAAGTCCTTTGCTGAGCCAGCTGTGTGAATTCCCACAATCTGCATGAGCTAGCTACATTTGTCAGCTGTCTGCAATGTAAATTAGGTAATTTTAAATATATTTTTTGCTTGCACAGTTAATATACAATTTACTACTCAGTGACTCACTGTGCCAAATCCATCCATACTGTAAAGACACCAAAAGGAGGCAGCACAGGGTGAAGCTGGCCCACCAGGTTTAGCTACCAGCAACGGAGAGCAACGCTGCATTTCAAGATGGGGTAGTGATTGTACAAGAGAGAACAGGATGGAGTGGGGTGGGGTGGAAAGGGTGTCTTTAGAAAAGCCCTTCCTTCCTTCCCTCCACTGCCACAAACCCCTCTGTTACAGAGGGTCTTTATTTCTGGCTTGTACAGAAACTCTGAAGATTAAGTTTCTGCCTTATGGCTATATCTCATAAGACCAAGTATTTATTGAACTCTTTCCCAGAAAGAACAACTTGTACTCGATCTGTAATTTATAATGTCTCTGGTGTGGGTCACTCCACAGAGGCCTTAGCTCATGTGCTACTTAAAAGAATCTTCTTTTGCCATCTTCTGGTGTGCTTGTCCTGAGATACTGCATTGACTGTTCTAGTGCACGCTATCCCCAGGCCACCAGAGCGCGGAGGAGTGTTAGCATCTTTACACCGAGACATCCTTCTGTTTCCAGTGCATAGGCATCCTCCTCACATGGCTTCTCTTCAGTCAAGGCTCTGAAAGGAAACGTGTAACTGCTGACCTCACCTCACATATTACTCAGTACAAAACACTCCCCATCTACTGTACTTTGTAACTGCCATGGCTCTATTAGCACATGTGGTTACATAGAAATCATTAACTGCGGAAGCTTGGTGACACTAATAGACATGAATGCAGTACATTCTTTTTCACTGACTACCACTAACACTCTAGTATGATAT
The DNA here is from genome assembly GCF_964106895.1 of Numenius arquata. Taxonomy (NCBI): domain Eukaryota; kingdom Metazoa; phylum Chordata; class Aves; order Charadriiformes; family Scolopacidae; genus Numenius; species Numenius arquata. The sequence goes on along the minus strand of NC_133586.1, from coordinate 20,204,924 downwards.
CATATAATATCCAAAAGCACCTTTGCATAAACACCACAGTTATATTTGTTCTTGTGTTCTCCCATAAAATTTGTTCTTAGAACATAGACAAAAATAATGACATTTAAACTGACAACTCTGGATAAATTTGGAAGGGCTTTTCAAGACTAGAAATGGCTTACTAGAGACGCAGTGTACTACCAGGAGGTAAATGCAGATTGAATAGAAAACTGGTCTTAAGGAACCTAGCATCAGAAGTTCCCTCTGGGCATGATTACACTAGTGCTAATGCTTTACTGCACCATGTAGAAGGTGCTGGACTGTCACTATCAAGAGATGAAAGCACAGATGAAGCACTGATAGAGCACACCATTTAAGTCAGGTGTATTCTTGGAAATAAAACGGGCAGACTGGCATTCCAGGAAGGTGTCTAGCTGAATTTCTAGACCTTTACAAAACTATTTCCCCTGGTAACTACTTTTTTTGGTGAAGCAAGAAAAGCAGTTAGAGAAGAAATTTCACAGTATACTAAATATTTAATTTTTTTACACACTAGCAAAGAAGGAAGCTTAAATTTGCCTTTATAAATTATATTCCCATGCCTTTGATCCTAGATCCCCCCAGTTAACCCCTTTAAAAAAATCAAAACATACATAGCCAGCAATGCAGTGCATTTATGCACCATGAGAAAAGTTGTGTGTATGTGGAATGAAAGCAAACATCCAGAAAAGAAGCCACAGTTTATGGACAAATTATAGAATTAATAGATTATTATCTTTCTGCTCAGCTGTTAGAAGCTCACAAAAAAAATGCAACAGAAGTAACATAACTGATTTCTCTAATATAAAATTATGAATTTGTAATGAAAAATCTATATGGGAAGGACATTATTTTCTCTTAGTTCTGTTATTTGGGATATTTTTCCTTTTTAATAGAACCCTAACAGTAGGGTCTTCCTTAGCAGGTTTTATTCCTTCCAAGGAGTAAAGTGTCAGACTACTATGAACACTTCCTTTTAACACATAGGATGAGAAAAGTCTTGGGGTTTTTTTTCCTCCTAAAAGTCAAAATCTAAAATGCATTTGTGAGCTAATTAAAGAAAATCTTTATCAGCTAGGACCCCAGACTTACCCTACTCAATTTGAGAGCTCACTTCCTGGACTTAGATTCAGGAAAAAACTGGCAGTTCTGCAACTGCCTAACTTTAAGCACATCAGAAGACTTTGTTAGTCCCAGGGAAATACTTGAAGTGCTGAAAGCTCGCAGAATGCCTGAGTGCTTGGCTGACTGAAGCACATACAGAGCAATGCAAACAGCTAATATCAAAGAACTCAATTCTTGCACGCAAACAGCCTCATCCATCTTAGTGGAAAAGCAGAACTGAACAACAGCTACAGAATCAAATATTTGTGGCAATGTGATAAAACTATTAAAATACAAGCAGACTCCAATCCACTTACCAAAACACTGTGACATTCCCCATCTTCCTTTTCTCAGCCAACTATTACCAAGGCTGAATTTGCCCTCTTGATAGGGTGTAACCCCGGCCTTGCCTTGCTGTTGGTACTGGGGTTTCCCCCCCAGTGTTTCTCTTCTCTTCTGTTTTAACATCTGGGTAACATTTGGTGCACAGACAAATCATAGTGATGTATGTAAACAGAGACAAACATACACAATCATCACCACTAGTAAATCCTGTTCAAACACTTGGAAAAAAGCAAAAAAAGCTGATGTGCTCTTCACTTGAATAGGGATATTTTAATGTGGGAAGTCACAGACAGTGGCAGAGAATATAAAATTAACAGAGTGCAGTAAATTCTTTAAGGCTTGTGGCTATAACACAAGTGTAGAGAGAGCAGGAATATGCTGTGAGAGTAGCTACTTAATTTTGTTGGCAGCTGTTCTGCTGGCATTTGCCAACTGCTGGCATGTTTGTCCCCTTCATTTTAACCAAGCAGAAAGCCAGTGCCTGTTTAACTCCAGCATGATAGATCTGTAATCACTTGCAATGCCTTTATAGCACCAGCTTTTACTCAATCGTTATTTTTCCAAAACATTCACATTTTGTGCTGAAAGTTTTCTGTTTTTTAACAAGTCTTTTACAACTTTGTATTATTTGTTCTCTAAGTCTGACTTGAGGCCTTCCTGAAGAACTATGTATCCACACTTACAGCTAATGGGAACCGAACTACAGAATAAACAATAAACATCCAAACTTAGGAGATGATACCTTGCTATGTAAACAACTCTTTCTGAACACCAGAAATCCTGAATCCTTGCTTTGAGGAAAAAGGCACTGACTGCAAGACTAATCAATCCTCAGCAGTTGCCCATTATATCCAAGCAAATTAATTAAACCTGCCTCATCTCTGGAAAGTTATCCTGGCATGAATAGTCACAGACTGCAAAATCACACTATAACACACAATCTTATCAACAAATAATGCCAAACAAAGACAGCTGACTCATGGTATTGGGAATCAGAGGGCAAAAATCCTCTGAAGGCACCAAAAGAGTAAATAACATTAAGATGGATGAAAAAAATTTGTTTTTCTGTGATCTACAGTTTTTGCAATATTTCATAACCTCTTGAAAAAAATCAAAGTTTTTGATTTGGATGAGAAAAAACTAAACCCTCTGTTTTTCCTCTGAAATGCATTTTAACACAAACAGATGTGCTGTTGCTCATTAAACCAATCTGGCAAAGGCCAGCCCCAGCAAACCCAGTAGAAAAGGTACACCTTCATTCTTTTCCAGATCTTCACCCTTTGAAACACATCCAGTTGCTCTGTGGAGCCACCTCTGTTGCTTTAACCCAGTCAAGGAGTCTGAAATACCAAATGAACCAATCCCCAAAAATCTGCCTGCCTTGTGGCCTCATTTTCCTTTGGTATAAATTCAGATCATAATCAAATAGGCGAAGGAAGATAATTTTGGAAGACAGAAACAGATAATAAAGTGAGTGGTAAGAGGTTTATAAAAAATGAGAACAGCAAGTAGACAAAGAAAAGTAGTTCGAAATACCTAATACAGAGAGAAGGAGAAAAGCCAACACAGATCCAAAATGAGGATGGCGAGTCAGACAACCGGTTTTGGCTCTGTAAATTATTTCTGTTATTGTTTTCCTGCAAAACACTTCTGAATGAGTTCATCCACTTACATGGGTACTCTGTCTCAGTAGGACTGAAACAACTAATTTCTTCCTTGAGTCAGATGAGTACTGGCCTTGAGGATCTGTCTGCACTGCCACAACCAACCACCTGTCAGCACATGAACTGAACGACAGAAGGGGCAGAGGAGCAAGGCACTGCATTAGGGTTTGAGAAGAGTGGCTGGTGGTACAAGTGAATGAAGACAGAACTTGAGACTACACCCAAGCAGAAGGAAAGTGAGGACCACGGGAGAAGTTTTTTGAGAAACAAGCTCCAGAAAGCGATGAAGATCGGGAAGGCGTGAATGTGCAGCCATGCTGCTAGCACCAGTTACAAGCTGATCCTTGAGAAGCCCAGGATTACAGGGAGCTCCAGGGTGCTAATCCCCACTGAAGAAAGATTCTGGGTGAACAGGGGAAAGTATTTCTTTACAGGGAAAGGACTCCAACTAGCAAACCTGGGTCTTCAAGAATTAGGGTGTGCAATTCACAAAGGAAAGACTCTGCAAAATATTTTGTTTAGAGATTTTTTTTTCAATCAGTTTACATGTATCCTACAACCCACAATCACTGTCAAAGGATGGGGAAAGTAATCATATCTATTTGTGTAATAGCAGCACCAGAAGGCTAGGATGCAAAGCAGTCTTGAGATCCCTGCTTGTTACTAAGGTCTTCTTTCAGAAAGTACCCACTGACAGTCTGGCAACACCAGCTAGAAAATCCCTGTCATGAGTAGAATTACAAAGTAGAAATACAAAGTGATATATGTAAATAAATGTACTTCTTTAATAGAATCATGGAAATAAGCAGTGGTATAATATGGTGAGTATGAATTCAACACAAGTAATCTACCAAATCATTTGCAGATATCACAGCTCCCTGTTTTTTGGTGGGTTTTTTTGGAACCTTCACCTAAATTTACCACAGAATGACTTAAACATCTGTTTGGATGATAATATTTTCTCCTATGGAACTAGCAAAAATATTTTTAAATATTTAAGTCCAAGCTGTCTTCCAACTTAACAAACATGAACTGTTTTTTTGTGACAAGTAACACATTATGACCTGGAAAAATAGCCTTAAAAATATTTTGGGATATTTCAGGAGTAGTCTAAATGTCTCAATGCCAATGACTTCTTTTTGGAGTAAACTTGAAAACTATAACAGATTATCCCAATTTGGTCATTTGTTATATCATGACTACAGCCTTTTCCAATGCATACCTTCATACAAATTCTTTTGCAAAGAAATTCACCATTTGTTTCATTCTCTTGCTGTATCTATATGCAGCGAGCTAGAACATCTAAACTACCCACACAAATTGTGAGAGGAGATAATTTTATTCTTAAGAAAGATCTTTTTGTAAAAAAATTCCTGTGGATCTTCATTCCTGAGGAATATATCTTATCCCTATATTTTATATCCAGTGACACTGATAAGATTTCTGTGAGAATAAATGGATGAAACTAGTCCTGTCATGTACCTGTAGTGCTTCGGAGATGATTCTCTCTTTTTGTAGTTTTCCAATTATAATTTGTAAGACAGCATCTTCCACGTTTCCTTGCCAATTCTAGGCAACTGACAAACAGCGCTAATCTAAACAAGATTTTTTTAGTTTGCTCAGTAGGAGCAGCAACTGTAAATTTTTTTCTTTTTTTTTTTTCCCTCTAAAGTACACTGTGCTACATTTATTCACAGGCAAATTACTGTTAAAACTCTTGCTAATTCCAGTGACAGCATAAAAATACTGCCCAGTTCTGTATGTGGTGAAAGACTTTGATTATACATACCTCTGAGAAGAAAACAGACAGGATGACTAGGCTGATCCAGTGAATTACTCCTGCAAACTGTGAAGCACTTGAAACTGCAATTAACACAATACAATGAAGCATCATTATAGTAGCAGAATGCAACTTACATTTAATATAAATAGTACTGCTACAACTAACACAAGGGTGAAGCTTGCTTTCTTAAATTTTGTAATGGAAGTGCCAGAGAGGGGATGGGATGTAACGGGACATGGAACTGCAGCCCTGTCAGCTGCTCACCCTAGTTGAGGCCAGCACATTTACAGCCGCAGCAGCCTCTCACTAGAGCTGTTACAGATTAGTCCGCTGGTAAGCACTGACATATACATTTTAGATCTTTGATGCTCTGTCACTACTCCATGCTCTCACTCCATGCACTGCTTTAGTACAAAATGTGTGACTAAATCCCAAATACCTAAAAATCCAGTTAGAATTCTCTAAGGAAACAGAATGCCTTACTAACCCCACATTATTCCTTGTAGTCAGTCTTTAGCAATTCAGCTCAGAAGTTTAGTAATCATCTGGAACAGGTGCTTAAAATCTGGTGCTCAAACAGAACTTCAAAATACATTTCTGTCATCTAAATAAATAACGTAGATAGGCAGACTTTTATACAGCTCTCTGGATGTGGCATGAACAGCTAAGACTGACACAGAATCCCATTCCCCTCCCAGTCAAGTTTGACTTGAAAACCATAGTGAGAGATCCAGCAGAAAGAACCAATGTCATTGTTGTTAGTAAGACCAAATCTTAATATATTAATTTTAAGGAGTTTGTGAAATATCAGCAATTCTAATTAGCAGTATAAACATAATGTGGCTATTTTTATACAGCCTATTTCAGGAAATCATAGAATGGTTCAGGTTGGAAGGGACCTTAAAGATCATCGAGTTCCAACCCCCCTGCCATGGGCAGGGACACCTCCCACTGGACCAGGTTGCTCAAAATGTGGCTGTCATGCACACGTTTCTATGAGAACACTCAATAAAGTAACAGTAAATGAAATAAAATTCCAGTTTAAGTAATCGGTTAAAGCACATAATTTCTTTTATAAGCATTTTCAGAAAGACAGTGACCATTGAAATCACTTATGTTTCACTTAATTTCAAACTCCTCTGTGAAAAGAAGTCTGTAAAGGGTAAGTTAAAATGGTAATTTATAAAACTCTGGATTCTACACACTAACGTCCCATAGGTAACTCTTCACGCATGCAGATTGTTGAGGTAGATACTCCATTTTCAAAGTGGAATGACGTTGAACAAAAGTCCTTTCAGGAACTGATTGGCAGGAACACTCAGGAAAACTTACCTGAATTCATTAAAAGTATGATTTTACAGAGTATTAAAGCCTTGCATGGACACTCACTGGCATTAAATCAGGCTTTCATTTGATTCAACTTATTTTGCTTTTAAGTAAAATGACATAAATTCAGACAAATGAGTTAGCTGCAAGACTACATAAGAAGCTCCAGGATATGGGTTGTCTTTATAGGCTTAAATGAATGTCTTGAAATCTGGAGGATTTCTTAATAAATAAGCTCAACTGAAATTCTGTGATCAAAGTTCCCTTCATTGCTGACAAAACAAAGCAGAAATCTGACAGGGCCCAGTATCCAAACTGCTGGAAACTCCTACTCTGAAGGTCAGATGCTCTCAAGAATAATGGTATGAAGAGAAAAAATTCTCATTTTACTTTGTGAGGGTATTTCTGGGTCTACCATCCCTAGAGCAGACAGATTAAAATAGTCTGTATGGTCTTGCAGTTTTAAAGAATTACTGTCAAACAGTAATTTAACTGTTTACAGTTTAACAGTGTTTAACTTTGTTAAACAGCAAAGTTTAAGGCAATCAATGACAGTGTGCATAGCGATGCAAGACTGTGGCAGAATTAACTAAGTCCCAAGAACATATAGGGCATGCACTAAATAAAGCATCTTATTTTAAAATTAAAAACTAACTAAAATGGGAAGGGGAAGGAAGGGATGTAGGAAGAAATCAGGATATAAAGATAACTGTTAGTATGGCTGCCACTGAACTCATAGCTGAGGTTCATCTGGGGCTTGATGAGAGAGGGTTTGCTGTGGTGCAGCAGAGGAACTATCTAAAGGTGAAACAACTGGGCAAAATATAATATATTTAACTTTCCCAGGACACTGTCTGTATAGGGTGGCATAAAGAACAAGAAATGGAAACCATTTGTATGCTATTTTTCAAACAGCTGTCGACTGACATACAAGGCTCCAGCTGCCCCTTAGTGGACAAAAAAGATACAGCAACCACAAATTTGGGAAGAAAATCGATTTGTGATGCTGCACTAACTGTAGCTGAGTGCTGGATGCGCTTCCAGACAGTGTGCAATTGAATTGCCAGTAAAACTGTAAATTTGAAAAAGCCTTCCAAGCAAGAAGCTTTTGTAAAAGAGCTGAATCACTAGGCCACACACTGAATCTGGATAATTGCCTTTTCCAAAATACTCCCTTGCAAAAATGCAGTGAAAAGCTACAAAAATGGGAGAAGGGTCTCCTCCAAGAGGTGCTCATTCCTGACCTATGGTGGTTCAGACACATCACTGGGACTCAGCTATTCGGCTTCTATCTGAAACAGAATTTCACATTTCTTGAACTTGTAACATTTTTCCCCAAAAATTGTAGCTAAAAGCCAGAAAGTTCTGCTTCATTTCACATTTTGCTTGTCTGGTGCTATGGAGAAGAAGGGAATGAAAATCCAGATGCTTTTTAATCATGAAGAAGATGGTTCAGTATAAAATGCGGAGCACAGCCAACCTCGGTCTACCTCCCACTTCCCCCTCTCTTTCACATCTCCTCAAAATGTATGCCCAGGAGGGGAGGGATGAAGAATCCATCCTGACAAACCCTGAGTGGTCATTACAGAAGCTTGTACTACCAGCGCTTGCTTTCGGTGGATGTTGTTCTTGACGACAATTTCCTGGCAGATACCAGCTGTACTGCTTCTGCAAGAAGCAGACAGCAGACGCTTGCCTCATGGTTTGGGCAAGCCCTGAACCCCTTCTTACCGAGGCACTGATGCACCACAACATGTGTTCTCTTTGCACAGCAATGTGGGGACTCAGACAGGGCCCCAATCCAGCAACCAAATGGACAGGAGCAGAGCTTTTCAGCTTCACAGTTTCCAGGAAGGCCTGATGCCTTTGACAGACACAGCTGCTGTAGTTGGTTGCAGAAGGAGGGCAATAAGATAATTTCCTGAGCTGCTTTCCTCCAAAACTACTGAAGAGGAGGAAGGGACAGCATGGTGGATATTTCTGAGGAGCGGGGGCTGGAACCTGCCATGACCTTCTTTTTTTGAAATGAGGTGCAAGTGACTTAATATCTATCTATTTCTGCATTTACAAAACATCACAAGGTACTGAGATGTTATTTCCTTAATGCATGCAAAGAGCTTTGAAGATAGGACTCAAAAAACTGATTATAGGACATAGACTTATAATAAAAGACCCATTATATGTCCTCTGTTTTCTGGGGTTTCTAATTCTGGCTTGAATACGGTCTGTGCTAAAACACCCTGAAAGGTCTCTGTCCTTTTCATGGGTGTGACCTACACGTTTACAAATGTGGTCTCCATCACTGACGCTGACAGTTTTGTGTACAGAAGTGCACAGTGCAACCAAAGACTGCACTAAAAGTATGAGAGGAAAATGATGCTCTCAAAATGTCACAGCCAAAGCAAATGTCAGCTTTTTTGCCTTTTTTTTTTTTTAAAGGAGGCTTCCTAGGTAATTACAGTCATAATGTGGATTAGCAGTTGTTATTATGAACAAAATTGGCAGTGATGTGCCGTAGCATATCCTAATACATTGGTTGATTTCATACAGAATAAGGGATCATTTAAAACTGTAATTACATTTTTGAAAAACAAAATTATAGCTTAACAGCTTTTTAAAACCTTAAGGTAAGTGATACACACTACTCATATGACACAACTGCAATACTTATATCAGCCCCACCAAGATAGCTTTTATCTGATTTTAAAACGAAATAGAATGTATTCAACTTAATGAAGGCAAGAAGCCTGATGGGTTGATGCATTAGTTAAAACAAGAAGTATCAACACAGAGTGGAACAGGCCCTTTCTCAGGTGCTGAGAAAATCCATACAGGCAGGGGCAGCCTCCAAACAGTGGAATCACCTGGCTTGACCAAACACTGGGCATCATGCACAAGGTGTAAGTTGCAGAGCTTTTAAATGTATCACATGCACTTGACACATAGAGGAGGAATGATCTCTAAAATAAAGCCCTCTTTAGAAGATCCTTCAGGAAAATAAATTATAAGAAAGCAGGTGCTTCCAGGGGAGAGTCTCCAAAACTGTGTTAAAAATCTAAGAGAAATCAACAGAAATAGTTTTTAAAACTCTTCGGCTCTACAGGAAGTGACAATTCTCTAAATAAACAGAAAGATGTGGCACCTCAATAAATATTGTTGGAAGCTTCTTCCCAATTCAATTTTTAAGAACTCATACCCATAATTAGCATTCCTGACATTTTTTGAAAGCATCAGACTTGTCCAAATTCTGGCCTTCCTCATCCAAAATGGTAAATCACCAGAGACTGCAGAAAATAACAACTATAACGGAGTGTCTGTGCTCAGAACAGTATGTAGTATGGACAGACAGGGGTGTGAATGATGGGCAGCGGTGTGGAAAGACAGCTTAGTCACTTATTCATCTTACAGGGTTTATAAAATAGCTGCAATTATCAATAAAGTCCCCTAAAGTAATCTTAATATGATTGCAATACCTAAATCTTTACAGTGAAATCTAACTCCATGAATATCAATTGACAAACCACAAGAATCAAAGGACTTCAACAGAATAAAAAATTCATTTGTTCAGTTTAAAGTTGCCATAGAAGATACCCGACCATGACTCTTTCGTGCTATGTATTCTTGTATTTATGTGATTTTCTGAATCCCATCACTGCCATTTCAACTTATCTGAAATTCTACAGAGATGACAGAGGCTGCTCTTCAACATTTAGCATAGGGAAAAATGCAGCTGGTGTTTGTGTTCATGTCAGCTTCGCATCATAAAAGCAAAAAAAGAAAAAAAAAGGAATGGAGGAAAAGAGCAGTAGGAAAAAAAAAAAGATTAATTAGGAAGCAAAACAGCAGCAATAAAATTTCCATTGTGGAACCTCTGTAGAGTGAATTCAGATAAAGAAAACCATTTAAGCTATTGTTTGACTCCCAGTGTATTAGCAAAGTAGAATGAAAATCTCATTTCAGTGCATTACAAGATAGGAATCCATAATTTCAATTCCTACCACCTCAGTAGAAGAAAATTAATAATAGAGACAGCACCAAATACCCTAGCAAGTTCACCACTTCTGTCTATCCACGTGCATGTGAGAAGTATCAGAGATTAAATGATGCACAGATGATCTTCCTTCTGTGTATACAGAGTGTGTCTGTAAAGGACAGACCTTTTCCAGTACTAATGACAAAATGTGCAGATCTCTGCATGTACACTCTGTCGTATCCTTCGAAAATTTGTCCTATACTGAATTTGGTCAGAAAATAAGGAAGAGACTGACTTCACTATACCAGGGTTCCACAAAACCACTTTTTTTACTAGCCTAGTAATCATTGAAATGGCAGGAAAAAAAAATCCCCACCATCCTCCCCCCCTTCAAAAACCTCCCAGCAAGTTAAGCTTTTATTTCATCAAAATTAAAAAAAAAAAAAAAAAAATTAAAAAAAAAATCCTCCTACTCACACTGGAGAAGCTTTATATCTATTAGGAGTTCCAGAGTCAGAAGAATCACCACCAATACTACACAGGCTACCAGGAAACTGTTGAGACTTGCACTGAGCAAAAATACCTGCCACACAGCTGCTCGTCTCCCACAGCACGGTTTTAGCCAGTTAGATCTAAGGAAATAAAATTAAGAAGAAAAACAAGAAAAGAAAAGAAGAAGTGAAAAAGGAAGAGAGCTAAAGAGCAGTGAACTAAAAATGACAAGTTCTGCTGTTGAGAACACACTCAGCAATAATGTATAAAGACTTTGCAAAACTCACTTTTATTGGTTTCTTTACTGAGAAAAACACTTTACAAAAAACTTCACCCTGGAGATCTTATATGTCTCTCCAACACTCTGGAGCATATCGGTGTTCAAGTGCCTTCCAATGCACTGAGTAATGCAACACTAATTATCATACATACTTTTCTAACTTTCTTCCTGTCTTACTATTTTTCATGTTTCTATTTTGACACACATGCTGCATTCACTTATCTGTGAGTACCAAGGTATAGCAGGACTCTGCTATTAGGTTAGAAACTAATGATGTTTCTTAAGAATTTCTCTGCTACTGCATTTTATGGTCGTGCAGCTTTACCCCTGTTCTAATATGAGACAAATCAGACAAGAGCAGCCAAATTTCGTTTGCAACAATCAGTCCATGACATCAGGGAAAAAAGTAATAGGAATCTGGAAAACACTGGAGAGTAAGCTCAGTGGCTCCACAGCTACACCTGTACTAGCAAATATACACAGCCTGAAAAAGTGTCAGCAACTGGCCAAAGCTGTCTAGCTTGTCTGCCTCTTACCAATCTGTTTGTGGACCAGGCCAAAAAGAAGTTTCCCAGAGTTTGGAGAAGCACACTTTGGGGGACAGTATGCACCAGGGACTGCTCCCAAACCTAGTTTAGATGAGGTCCTCTTGTTTTGGAAGCAAAAGAAGGTTTAGGCAAGATGAAGGAAGCTGTGAGAAGGCTACGAGGACCAGAACTCTGGAAGGAAGTTGATGAATCAGTAAATACTGCACTACTATTGTGCTAATACAGATACACATTTTCAAGTGGGTTGTTAAAAAATAATCTTTTTTTTCTTTTGAAAATATTTGTAATAGGAATAACAGTAGCAAGGAATTCAGAAGCATAAAGCCCACCCTGATACTTTTTTTCTCCTAAAATCCCCCAATACTTTCACTTTGATACAGTATTGTATCATTTCTCATCACAGAATTCTGTAATGTTCTTGTACTGGCTCACCTCGGAAAGTTCTGATGCTTGCCTGACACTTCATATTTTCAAACCACTGTAAATACACATTAGCTAATAAAGAGCTGACGTGATTTATTAACTAGGGTTTTAAGAAGCTGCAAGCATACAGAAGTGTGGTGCAGTAACCATGCTGCCTGCACCAAAATATCAAATACACAGAAATCAACGGTACACAAGAAAATATGATGATACTGATCAATTCCAAATAAGCAGCTCTAGACTCAATAACCCATGTTATAAGCAAACACTTGGAGAAACATCATAAAACACTCCCTGACATACCCACACTCAAAAATGAGGGAGAAAGTGATGCTAAGCAGTGCTCAGACTTGACACTTTGAAGTAGCTTCTCAGAATTAAGCATATCAGCTAAATACTTGTACTCAGATTGCCCGATTACCTGACCGTAAAAGATCTCCTCAATTGACTCTTAAAACTTCTAAAAAGATTTGACAAGTGTCACTATCAGGAACTTGCCCTTAGTTTAACTTTGTTACGGTTCTTGCCTGAACACAGGATGCACTAGGTTTTTAAATAGACGTTTTTAAAAGTTAAGGAAAGAAAGGCATTGGGACAGGGCCTTTTTGCAAACTTCATCTTTTAATGGATTTTATTTTACATAATCTCAAAACAGGATAAATAGTCTTTACTGCAACTGCTATTTTGGGTTTTTTAGATCTTTCTAAAAATAATGCTAGGGAATGGTCCTTTTTAAATTGAACAGGGTTTAGTTCTCTTCTCTTCCTACATTTATCTTCCCTTTTCCAAATAGACCCATTTTGCCAGCATTTTCATATTGCAGGGCAGTTTTTCCTCTTTCCTGTTCTCAGAATGATCAGTAGAGGGCCTAAGTACATTCCTTTAAAAGCTCTACGTAGTTGAGATTTTCAAATACACCAAATGTACCAGTAAGAATAAATCAATTGCGATACTCGGCACGTGTCATGTATCGCCATGATAATCATTGTTCAAAACAATCATTACTTATAGAATGCTAAAGAATGTGGAGTTATTCCACTGCTGCAGTACTAACATTCCACTGATTCCAAAATGCTTCTGAACTAAACAAAACAAAACAGTTTATGATTGGAAAAGCAATCAACTTAAGAGATCAAGTGCAGATGATCTGCATGTTTACACCTATATATTACTTATAAAATATATAAACTGGTTTCAAAGATGCGAAAGTGTTTAAAATTTAAGCACTGAAAAAACACCTCCAGTTTCATATCTTAATTTATTACACCAAGGTGCATTTGTTCAACGCTTGCCCTGTGAATGTACAGTGATCACCATCTTCAAACTGCTGCCTGGCAGACCTCTTCCCAGACTTCCTCCAAGCCCTCTGAATCCAATGACATTAACAATCACATTGTGCTCTAAAAGAAGCACTGGACGTTTCTTTTCTTGGTGCTGCTTAACTAGCTCATTCCCTGCTACTTTTACACTCCTGTATAGTACAGTCCTGATCTTGCCTTGGGTTGTTGTTTTGGGGGTTTTGGTTTTTTTGCTTCTTACCTCTTATAAAGGATAGACATAAATAATAAAAGAAACTATACTCCAACTAGAAATATATTTTAGATAAACCTGTTGACATGCTAACCGTACTGATTCCTAATACACAAATCTCATCTCCTTCAACCCTGTGACTTGTCTCAGTAGAATACTATCTCTCCCTACTGAAGTGTAAGCGCTCATCCATTTAACAGATGGGAAATCCAGCATTTGAGAAAAACACACTCTACCAGAATTAGTATGGGTTTAAACTTACCTTCCAAACCCTGGCCATTTCCCCTGCAATACTGCAAAGCTACACTAAGTGTAAAGCTCAGATTAGAAATTCAGCTACACAGACCTTTCAAAAAAACCCAAAAAGTTAACTTACACAGCTCATAAATTTATGAAGAGATTACATAATAACTATATACAAGCAAAACACCTTTTTCCCTCCCTACTGACAAAAAAAAAAGGTATTAAAAAAAAGTGCCCTATTTTGTTCAGAGAGCAAGTACAACTTCTTTTGGTGTCCCGATTGTGTTGTCTGTGGATGTCCTGCACTATATGGACACAAGTAAAATATGACTTTGGACAACTTTACTATGCGACTTCAAACAGGCTCATTAGGTACCTCAGTTACTCCATCTGTACAACAGGAATATTACTTACCTTTCTTACTATGCCTGGATGAAGTAAATAAATGTACTAGCATGGCAATTTCTGTGAGTGATCCAGGGTTGTGAAGTTTTTCTGTTAGTGATCCAGGGTTGTGAAGTTTTGTTATGAGACATTTAAATATATTTAGTTGAATTTTACCAGGGGTAATTCTTTTTAACGATATTTTCACACATGGCTTTGTGGAAAACCAATCTGTCATCATCACTGCCAGTTTTATTAAAAAACAGCTTGGAAAAAAAGAACATAAGGCAAAACCGGGAAAGGTTTAACATATTTATTTGGTAAGGATCCACTACAAACAATTTGTTCAAGCTGTTAACAGCTGTCACTGTTTCTATTTTCTGGTCTTGCAAACAAATAGTCCAAAATCTGCGTTATACCTTACCCTGCCTTTTTTTCTTCTTGGCTAAATAGCAAGTGTTTGCATCTCACAAGATGGCTATGATCAGAAAACAGAAGGATGGATGAGATCCAAATCACACTCTGAAGGAGCAGAAAAGCCATGGTCAGGAGGTGGTAGAAACACAGAAAGGCTGAGTAACAATACAAAGTTTGGCTGAGACAAAACAGACAGCAGAGCCTCACAGCAGGCTCCAGGTAGCAGCTGGAGGCCTTGAGCAGCTCCAAGGAACTGACAAAGCTCTGCAGCCCTTTCCTGGACTTCTACAAGCTTAGCGTTATTACAGAAGTTTAACTATTGAGAGCGCCCTCATCTTTTTTTCCCTTAAAAGTTTTATTATTTCAAACTCCATGCCATTTCTTGGAGGACTGCTGCAAAACTCTGTTGCTCAAATGGCAAGAAAGATTCTCCTATTTTCTGCCTAAAGTCACACATGGCCAGTTTATACGTATTGGCTCTTGTGCCAATATTGTTCTTTAGCTTGATTAGTTCTTTTTCCTTGCTGGCATTTTGTCCATGATGCGTTTAGACACAGCAATGGCACCCACTCATGTAATTTAATTAAGCCATGCTTTTTGTAAAACAGACAGGCTTTACTACTGTCCTAGTTGTCCCTTCTGCACGTGAGTATAGACAAGAGTGGTACATAATATTTTGGAACAATTTTAATTACAGGAATGCTTCCCAGCTCTATTTGAAGTACTTTATGCTTGCTAGGATCATTTGTACTTTCTTTATAGGTATATATCACAACGTTTGCTTACAGACATCCTGTGATTACCTGGTATATCACTCCTTTCATTAGAAAATTGCCTGTTAGGTTTTTCCTTTTTATGATAAGGTCCTTGGCATGATTAATCAACCTTTAAGAAACATAAGAACAGCCATACTAGGTCAGAACAAAGGCTGGGTAATCCTGTCTCCAATAGTGGCCATCAGCAGATGTCTCAAGATGACTACAAACACAGTAAACATATAATACTTCCCCTTAAAACTCTCACAGCATCCAACTGTTGTCAACTTGGTCACTTCCTGAGATGTATGTGGTTTCTCAGATTCTACTTAGCAACCTTCAATGAATTTCTCTTCCACAAACTTGTCCAACCTCCCCTTAAGACTAGATAAGCTATTAGCGGCCACACATCCTTTAGAAAGTAGTTCCCCACAGCTGCTGCCCTCTGTGCAAAGCGCAACTTCTTTTTGTTTCTTTTGAACTGGGCCTTGATCTATTAATGTGCCCTAGACCCTCTAGTGGGGGGGTGGTGTGGTGTGTGTCAAACCTTACTTTAACCTCTCTGTGTCACAGATTTTGTAATCTCAATCAAATCTCGTGTCAATCTTCTCTTTTCCAGATTGAAGAGTCCTAGTTTACATATTAATCTCCAATGGAAGTTGTACCACATCTTTGATCACTGTTTTCCTTTGAATCTTTTCCAGTTCTTTTATAGCTACCATATCCTTTTTGACAGGGACCAGAATGCACTCACATTCAAGACGTGGGCAAAACTTGGATATATAGAGAGGCATAACAATGGCCCCTCTTTTAGTCTCTACTCCTTTTCCTCATGAATCCTAATGTCTGATTTGCCTTTAGACTGCTGCTCAGCATTTAGGTAACCTTCTCATGGACTCTCCTTCCAGACTAATATTCCTCTTTTCCACAATTTTCCTTTGTCCCATGGCTTATCGATCTTTCAGTTTTTGGACCAAGCCATATCTTCTCCAATTTAGACAATTAATTCCAATGTTAAATGAGATAAATCAGACCCATGTAATTTCCACTCTCCAAGAAAGAGCTTTGCAAACAGTGGTGTGTGGGCTACAACTACTACACTTCTACCCACAAAAAGTACCTGGTAAAAGTGGGTTCCTTTGGAAAAATACAGAAAGATCTACAAATCAAAAACATCTGAAAATCATGAAGCTAGGAAATTAGTTATATTTTTTTACTTACAGTAGCGCCCCCCCTACTAGTTGGTGTCACTGATAAAAGACATTAGAGGGACACTCCCAAAGAATTTAGGTACTGGGATAAACACAGTAATGAGCTATTCTGGGAAACAGTATTTACAAAGATAAACACTTAAAAAGATCTGTACAGAAAAAGAAGTTTCTAAATCACTGAACATCCCTGTAACAGCCCAAAATGTCATGTATTCTCTAGTGAAGAGCTGGTCACCTCACAGGTTCTGTTGTGCTGAATGCTCATTTTCTGCTGCAGTGCAGGTCTTAGATTTGGACCAGAGCAGAGAGAGTAGCAGTGATATAGTACTGCACAAAGAACAAATCAGCACTACAGTCTCATTCACTGTATTTTGCTGTTAAGATTTTGCACCATCTTTCTGGATTCAGACTGTGGCTGGCAGCTAAAAATAAATTTAAAGTCACTTTTGTAAATACAAGGAGCCTGCTCACTACATGAAATAGTTCTGCCCTCCAAAACCTTTTGCACTTTATCTTGAGCTTGGACCTCATTATTCATGACCTATCAAAATGATGTGCTCCAGGATCTGCATGAGGTGCACAGAACTTTTCAGAAAAGGGACTGGTTTTTAATTATGCTGCCAGATAAAGACAAGAAGAGGAGCAAACGAGAAATGTGAGCACTTGGTCCATTCAAGTTCTTTTAGTTAAAGCACCTTTAAGCTTTGTAAAAAACACAAGTAAAATACTGCAAACAGATCAAAATAAAAAACTGAAAGATGAATACGAAAACCAGAAATAATGGCATCCACTTCATGCAATTACAGAAGACAGACTGAAGGAACAGACAGCCTTTTCTCCCAGAATGGGTGAATACATTCATTGGTGAAGGCTTGCAACCAATTTAAAATGAAAAGCTCGTGACTCTTTCCTGTGTTAACTTCTGAATCTCTGAGCATCTCTGTTCAATTTTGGTTTCCCTTCCCTTTTATGTCTCTCTATCCCTTCCTATAGTTTTTTTCCCCAGATATTCCCACTGTTTAATGCACTTACTAGCTGCAACCAAACCAATCTATGGCTATGAACAGATGATCATAAATGATTAAATTACAATGGCATGTCTATTTACAGCTAATGTCAAGTGAGTCACATTAACTGTATGAACTCCCAACCTTTACAGCTGTTGATGTAAAACATGGTATTTCAAAGCACTTCCATGTTTCAAATTTGTTTAAAATATAAAAATTCAAGAGCTGCAATCTAAATCAAACACAACAAATAATTTAAAGTTGGTGTATCTCTCTCCCTTGCTTCTCACCCCCATTAAACACAGATCCTTATACAGACAGGCTCACTGCCTAACTGCATATTCTCAAAAAAAAAAAAATACAGCCTGTTGTGTACTGTCTGTATATTCTTTTATAATGTATTATGAATGATACCTCCAAATTGGAGCTTAAGGAAAATACAGGAAGGAGAGCTTTTCTCTATCCCCACTTGTCTTTAGCACATAGGTACCATTTCCTGCGTGTTGTCTATTTCCCAACTATTCCCCTTCATTTTTGTTGGTTATTGATGCAAAAATAGAACAGAGAAAGTAATTTTTGGAAAACAGAATGCTTGATTGGAAAAAAAGAAATGAAGAATGGCACTTAAAGCTAATGTTAACATTAAAAAATCTCCTCAGCTTTCTGGGTGATTAGTCTCCTTAAGAAAACATTTACACACTCTTTTCACGCAAGCTGAGTTCAATGCAGACACAGCCTCTCCAGCAGATTCACAGACACGAAGACAATCGGCAACTTTGCTGCTGCTTTTTGTACATGAGTATCACCTAATCTGTTACAGATACGCTAGAAGTGTACACCACAAGTTCTCCTTGGCATCCAAGGCACATTTTTTGAATGAGTTTATTTCTCATCTACATATCTCCAGCCTATACCTCAACCATTTCTGCAATGTCTAAGCATGGAGTACAGTGCACAGCAGCAATATCTGAGGATGATTCTACCAAGTTAATTGCAGGGCAATACAGCAGAAATAATAAGTAATGAACATCACATTCATATTGGTTCTGAGAACCAAGCTACTATTTCTTCACAGTGCGACAGAGAATTCTATAGTCACATAAACTCAAAATGTTTTAGTTACATATTCTTGGCATTTATCAGAAAATTTCTTTTTGCTAAAGAGTAAGACCCACAGCTCTATTAACACCAGGCACATCAGCCTCACTGCAGCTAGGAAGCAAGTCAGCTGCAGGGATCCCTCCTATCCCACATGGAGAGGCCACAGGCACCTCACTCCAGTGCAAAGAAGGCAATGCCACTCCATCCACATGATTTATTATGAGTGAGAATAGTTGCAATGCAGATTCCATCCAACTTAACCAACTTCCATCATGTAAATCTTTGTACTGTCCCTGTTTGAGAAGTCTACAGAGGGAAAAGAATTTTTGCTCAGCCCACATACTTTGTGTTTTGTTTGAGGGTTTCTGGAGAGTGGAAAGATTTTTCTTGCCTGATTACCTTTTCACTACTTACAGGTGTACCTCAGGGACAGGCTTAATGCGCCGTCTAATCTGCAGTCCTTTCTTTGTTGCTTAGCACAGGGATCCGCATTGTAAACTAAATGTCTGACAAAAACAGCTCAAACTGTCCACAAAATTCTTTCAACAACACTGACAGATGGGAATTGACTGCCCTGAGCATTTGATATGATAGAGCAAAGATCAATCAAACTGCACAAAATAAGATTTTTATTCCAGTATTTTTAAAGAAATGAGAATGTTAGTTTACATACAGACTGTCTAACAAAAGACAGACCATAATTTTCCTTTCTTTTTGCTTTTCCTTTTCTTTTTTTCTTTTCTCATGGGAGGGGTAGTTACTCTGATGCCATCTGAGTTTCCAGGCACACAAAGAGCTGAGCTGTGCCCACCTATTCCTGGTTGCATATTAATATCTGGTTTATTGAGAGAAACATTCTCTCAGACAAAACAAAAAGCTCCCCTAGTTAGCAACCAGGTTAAATTTGCCCTTATGCTTGGACCCTGAACACCTCCTGGCCTTAAAGAAGGAAAGTTAGAGGATAGCCTCAGGGTGCACACAACCAAACCGTTAAACCAGAAGATTCCTTTATTGCCAACTCATTAATCTCTAGATTCACGTCTATCTTGTTGGTCTGTGTGTGGAGATGGAGACTTACTAATGATGAAGTGTGACAACCCACATCAAGAACTAGAGATTGTGGACAATTATGTTGAAAACCACAAGGTCATGGACAGATGCAACTTGTAACAACAAACCAGCATTTTCCCAGCACAGGGATGTGCCAGACCTTCCTGCTGCAGAGCCTTGCAGTTAGAATGACTACAACTTGCCTGGATCAGCTACAGATCTAGAACAACAGAGCTATACAGGTTGACACCTTCCCTGAAATTCTCAGGGAAAAGTATACAGAAGGTAACACTTGAGTCTGCAACAAATGTAGACTGCCATGGAGAGGAAGATGAGGCCTACATCACCTTTTAGTACTCTCTGGCATTGGAAGTATCTTCTGGGAGATATCTCCACCTGCAACCTGTATGGAAGCATTAGGGTAACAGAGCTTCACAGTTACGAAGATGGATGCTGGCCGAAACTACAGGGACTTAGACATTTTCTGCCATCTCCTCTGCTGCCTTTCCCACATCACTCTCTTCATACATAAGGGAGATGTAGCTGGCAGTTCCTGCGCCAAACTGATCTGACCCAACGTTTCTCCTTTGTACTCAGATGGAAGCCAGTCACATCTAACAAGGACGTGAGAAAGAAATTACACCACATTCATAAAACCAGACATATTCCCAAACAAGCCATGAGGTGGTATAGGGACAGTATTTTACTTTTGCTGCTGCGCTTCTTGAGCTCAGCTCTGCTCCTCAATTTCACAGGGCATCAATTGTGATCAGTGCTTCTGAAAGGAAGAAGCTGCCATTCCCACAAGGCAGACGCAGTCCTGGGACCCAGCTGAACAAACTCAGTCAAAATGCATTGAGACATACAAACTAAAGCTCTGAATTTTCTTCAGAGAATCCACTCTACAGCTGGGAGGTCTGGATGGCACCTGCTTATTTCTGTTCAGACTGACAAAGCCACAAAAGAAGTCTGTGTGAAGGAAGAGATCTCTGCAGGGGAAAAGAATGACAAGTCTATTTCCATGCTTAAGACTGCAAAGCTGCTCAAATGGTTACAATGAGAGAACTGTGCACTTTGGCACAGTGAAGAATTGAGTTTCAGATCATAAAAGTCTATAAAAATGCATATTTGAACTAAACTGGTATTTACTCAGCACCAAAATAGCCTGAGGGTTACACCTGCACACTCAAATTAATTTTCAAGTGCCTCTTTTGCTATGCAGGGTATTTTACGTTACAGTTGTACCACACTTATATAACCTCCTTGAAATGTATTTCCCCTCATTTGGAGTAACAACTTTCTGGAGATGTCTCACAAAGTCCAATTTGGAAAGAAATTAAAGGCAAGAGCCTTCCTCACATACTGCTTCCTGACTACCATACAGAATACCTGCTGAGCAGAGATCAAGCAGGTCTCTCTGCCGATTCCTAAGCACAGGCTAAAACACATTCAGCCGTTAATAAACGAAGGCTTATATAAAGCCTTCAATTCATCAATGAGAGCTCTATATGACTTACTGTGAAGTGCTTTTAGATGGATCTTATTGACAGTGGAGTATACATATGTTCAGTGCAACACACAGTGGAACAGTAATCACGGAATCAGAGGGTCTAGGCGTAAGCGCTCACCTAATCTCTGTCCCAAGGGATGTTAAACTATAGTGTTATCATTCCTGACAAATGCGTCTTCTTAAAGACATCTAGTGATTGAGACTCTATTCCCCATCTCCCCATACACACCAGTAGTCTACCCCAGCACTTCACTACCCTCATTATTCTCCTGTTTGCTGCAATTCAAGCTTTTTACTTCTTGTCCTAAACATCATGGAGATCGATAACAGACTGTTCTCTTATAAGCTCCCCTGAAAGTCTCTTCTTCATGTGAAACAGAAACAGTAATTTCAATCAGTACTCCACAGCAGGTTTTCTGAGCCTCTAACCACTCTCACTGCCCTCCTCTGGATTCTCTCCAGTTGACCCAAATCTTTCATAAAAAATTTAGTATAGCAGTCCACCTACAGCCACTTCAAGCCTAACCCAGGCATAAGGATGACTTCTAATGTCCTGTAGGACAACAATGCTACATCATCTGACACTGGGTTATGTTTGGGCAAATGTTATGAACTGATTAAGATATTTTATTCCATTAAAACTGGGAACAGTTGTTCTATGAAAACAGGAGTAATATGTATATGCATTATCAAAGACAATGTTCTCACATAAACAAGCTATGCAATTCAAATTATTCTGTGAAAAGTACACAATCTGTCCAGGAATCAGCAGTACTGTCATTATCTCTCAGTCAGGAGATGCACAACTACGTACAAGAATCACAGTAGCCAACTCTCTATCATCCTGAAATCCCCCTGAAACACCTTTCCCAAAGAGCTTTCACCAGGCCATTCTTCTTGTCTGCTGGGCTAGATGCTTAGTCTTGTTTTCCCTGACAGAAGGCTTCCAGGCTGTGGTCAAATACCAGCTATGAATCACTTAGAATTGTAAAGAGCCCCAAAACCAGCACAGGTGAGTTTTATTTAAAAAAAAGTCACTTCCATCCTGTGACAATGGTTTAAAAAAGTTTCAGGACAACTGGCTGCACTTCTCCACCTCAAGGTTTTCTTTTTTACAGGCCATGAAATTCCTATAACCTAACACTATAAAACAAAATTGTCCTTTGTACTTACCCTTCTCTTTGGTACTCCTCATCCAAATTTGACAAAAGCTGGGACCCAGCCACAGACAAATCAAGTGCAGCTAAAGGTAGATCTCGATAAGCAAAATTAACAAGCTGTACAGGAGCAATGCTTTTGGTCTCTTCTTCCACTTGTTGTGAAATTATCTCAACTTCTGAAACACCGCCTTCTATTGTAGGCCTGAAAATGTAATAAGCAAAATAAAAAAAACCCCTCTCTTTACACACTTATACATACAAACAAATATAACTAAATAAAGAAGCAAGCAAGTAAAAATACATTAGAGACAAGAACTTCACATAATCCTAAAAAGCCAGCAACTTAAAAGGCCATTGCAAGGTCATTGAGTGAGGTGTCCTCATTGAGGAGACAGACCGAATCTCTCTCCAAACTCTTCTATTGTAGAACCCACTGCAATCAACAGAAACCTCACAGACAAAGGAGAACAGCATTTCACTCTGCTGAATCTGCTTCAAAAGCACTAAATATAAATGGATGTGTTATAAACAAACAAACAAGTATGGAAACAATGTATGAACCCAAAAGCAAAATATTTGTGCAAAACAGAAAGAAGGCATGTAACTATGCCAACTAAAAACTCGCTGCATTGTAAGTCAGATCAGTGAGCATTGAATAGCTAAGCTTATTAATTATTATATACAAATCAACTGTTAATTTTGACCAGTTTGACCACTCTTCCACTGTGTCTCAATATTCAAATAGTTTCGATGGATGGCGACTTTGTTTCACTCAACTAGAAAGGAACATTCTGTTACAAGTTATTTCAAAATAATCAATCAAATAATCAAAATAAGGAGAGCAATGATTGAGAAGAATTATGGACTCTTCTGTAAAGATTATCTAAGCTATCCTTACATATTAAATCTGAACTTTTAAATCTGAACGTGTATTCTTCTACCACCCCAACTAACATTAATGGGAACTCCGTGCAGGTAAAACCAGAGTCTGACTATGCATGTGTCTTCCACATTTATAACAAGATTCTTCTTATCTAGAAGCTCAAACTTTGACAGTGAGCATATTATCTAGTGCATGCAAAAGATGACTTCGTTGTAAGAGAGGGCTTGCATGTCAGGCCCCAGCAGGGAGTGATCCTTTGCTGTACGCAGTGAAAGCTGCTTGCTCCACTTCATTCTGAGTAGGTGCAAGCATAAATTTCCCTAGTTTTCATCCAGGGGAGCTTGTTAGCCTTTGAAGAAATCTCAGGCTACTTGTCAGAGGTTTTCAACAGCAGGTGTGCAGATACTCTTTTTCCTTAGGGATATAGTTAAAAAAGTGTTTAGCACCTAACTTCCCTCTGTTATTTGACTGCAAAAGTTGCATTGGTGATTTTGTGTTAAAGAAGCTTATTAAAATCTTCCAGCTATTCAAGCAACCTGAATAACAGTTGAGGGTTTTTTCCAGAAAAAAAATGAATGATTTAAAAGAGTTCTTAACTCATATATCTTGTAAGTCTAAGGATGTGGGTGTAGGAACTAAAATTCTATGTGAAAGAGATGAGAAAGATTCTATTGGTCAGAGCCTCACCATTAGACTAACCCTTTCAGATGGAAAACATTATTCCTAAATTAAAAGAAGCTAACAGCTGCCAGCATTACACAAGAAAGTAATTTTAAAAATTGGAAAATGCTGTTATACCTCAAGTATTTAGCAGGGAAAGGCTGAAACTGCGTCACACTATGGCAGAAAGTAGAGGTAAAAGGAAGTACTATTTGAACAACCTAAAGGCTTATTTTATTTTATTCTTTGTCTAACTAATAATAGAAAGTAATGAGATTCTTTCATTTCCAACAGAACTGTATTGCTCTGTAAACAATCTGAAATCAGAAGCCCAGAGGGAAGAGCTAATTTTAGCAAGAATTTTCTTTCTTTGATTTTCACCTTTAGTGCCATCCTGTGGACATTTACCTTTACAAGTCCAAGCTCATTCAAGTTTTGCATGAAAGAGCATACAATGATCCAATTTTCAGTATTATAAAGGAAAATGGGTTGGTGCAGCCTTCCCTTTCGCAAGAGAGAGAATACCTTCTGTATTCTTAGACAGACTAAATGACAGACGTTGTCTGATTTGACTGAAAAGAAAAGCAAATAAACCAACAGACTAGTGTTAGCAAACAGCTTTGGGAGAGGTTTGGTGGCAGGAAAGAAAAAAGGCAAATGGAGCTGAAGATAATATGACACACTAGTTTTCAACCACTGGCTGTTAGTAACACATCAGACATGCTTAGAGCATTCATATTTTTTCTGCTAATTCACCCTATTTAGACGACTCACCAAATCCTACCACCTCTTCTCAAAATACCAACTTTTCCTTCCAGTAATACTGATAAAACCCTCTTGATGTCACAAAGTAATTCTCCTACAGGTAGCAACCTGTTCCCTTCTATTTAAAATAGATTATAACTACCCTCACATAGTACTTAC
This sequence comes from Numenius arquata, assembly GCF_964106895.1. Lineage (NCBI taxonomy): Eukaryota > Metazoa > Chordata > Aves > Charadriiformes > Scolopacidae > Numenius > Numenius arquata. Next base: position 20,180,133 of record NC_133586.1, on the reverse strand, counting down.
TGAGGATTGGTCATGTTGGAGGATGCAACTGAATCAGCAGTGGTTCCAGTATTTACCTAGTTCCAGCTGCTCTGCACAGAAGTTCTAGCCTTCCAAGATCAGTGCTTCTAGCTCTCTGTGAGAAGCAAAACAAAGTTATCTAAAACACTGTAGAAAGAACTCCAAAGGGCTGCACTGATGTTTGTTTTCATGTTGCAAGTTTATCTAATAATTTTATTTCCCCTATGATTCTTTTTCAAAGTGGTTTTACTTCAGGTTAATTCCTCCATATTATGGAAGCTGTAAAGTTACAGTGCATTTACTTAGACATATGGACACCTGCTCACATATATACTTCCATAAGAACACAGGTCTTGCTTTAAACCATTAGACTGTTGAGAAAGGTAATCAAGATCAGAGGAGGGAGTGGATTTTCAAAGAAAGCTCATGGTTTCAGTAGTGAATTCTACTGGAAACCAACCAATTTTTTTTTTTTTTTTTACAATTTAATATAGAGAGATGAGCGTTAGCTTTGTCAACAAAGTTTGGGTTTTTGTTCTCCATTTTCCAATTTGAACTGTGTTTCTGACTCCCTTTTGCTACTTTAGAAAATCTCTTCCCAGAATTAATTCATGTTGTCAAACATTCCAGATGGGCTGTTAGCAAGATAATATTTTGATCAACACAACCCGCTAACACATTTAGAAAAGGTGCCACGTTTGCTTGTGGTAAAATCTCCATTTGTGTTGTACCTGGACCAATGCATTGCAACCAGAATGGAAGAGGACAAGCTTGCGAGAATGAAACCTACTGAAACACAGGTTTTGGTAGCTGGAAAAATATAAACTGGAGAATACCATATAAGAAACAAAAATTCTTAGAAAAACATATCATGAGAGGTTTTGCAAAGCTACTGTCAAGATTATAAGCTAAATAATTTTGAAAAGTAACATAAAAACAAACTTTTATTTTAATTAAACAGAAATAGTTATTGGCAAATTAAATTACTGACGATAACACCAAAAAAATTTCATGATAATGAAAAATGCTTCTTATACTAAACTTTATACTGGAATCACTTATAGGCTGAACTGTTAGTTTCAGTCAAGTATTTACAGTGGAGACATACAAATGCAGCAACCATATGACCCTTAACAATCACTTGACACCAAATAATAAAATTGAACTTACATCTTTCGTAAAGCCATTTCCAAGGCTTTACTTTATGTCTTGTAACCTTATAACAATGTAAAACGTAGTCAATGCATTCTCAGATTTTCCAGATAATGTGCCTGGGTATGCAAAAAGAAAGGGTCTACACTGTGATCACCCTCTTCAGGTATATAAGTCAGCCAAAAGCAATTTAATTATTCATACGAAGAAAAGAAACATGACTGACTTTAAAACAGAAAAATAAATATATTTTACAAAATACACACACCCCATTTATCTATTACCTTGCAATACTTCTGAAGTCAGAGTAAGAAGCCAACTTTTTTCAGATAAACCTTCCCTGATACAGCAGAGACTTGATTCAACATCCATTCAATACCAATGGGAGTCTCTTCCCTAGCCTTCCTAGTCCCTGAATTATTTTATTTATTATATGCCTAAAGTAGCAAAATACTAAAATATTTGCCTAAACTTACGTATGTTTAAATCACACACTGAAGCGATTTATTGAATCTGTACCTATGACAGCTTTATGATAGCAATTGTTATACCTACCAGCACAACAAAACTAAAATATAACTATCAGCTTTGTTTTGCACAATGTTGGCTCCTTAACATCTCATTTCGGGTTGACATCTTAGAACATTTTTCAAAAAAACAATTTTTAGTGAAAAACTTTACCCAAGCCTGAGCAAGGTAAAGGCATGAGGTACTTTACACCTGTCTTGTGAGACTAAGGAAACTGAGAATGCTGCTGTACCTGCATTTGCAGGCCTGGAGAATATAAGCTAAATGGGGATACAGCTGATTTTGGAAATTGGAATAAAACTGATGGAAACCGGCCTCAGGGGACAGGCAGACAGATGTAGACATGGGAATTTCTTAACATAATAAAAACCACACCATTTATTTGGGAGACAGCACAGTGCTAATACAACTTCCCTCCCAAAGGGGCATTGGAAAACAAAACAATGACAAAAGACGTACAGCTAGATTTAAAAAAAAATGATCTTAGTTTTTAGATTAATCTCAAGATTTTGAGGGACCTTAAGTAATAACAGTGTGGCCAGCCAAACTGCAGTTCTTTCACATAGAATATGAAATATTTGCCTCTCCAGAATACAGTCTCAGTCTCTTGTTTTCCAAAGCTGGAAATACACTCACATTCATACAGAAATTTCTTTTATAACTCAAACAAATCTGACCAATGGCAACACCAATAAGCCAGACCTACTCTTACTGGAGCTGGCAGCTCTACAGATAGTTTGCTCACCACCAGGACCAAAGGAGCAGCTCGCAGCAGGGCAGCAAGCTCTTCTGATAGCTGATGGCTCCACAGGGAGCAGAGTCCAACTCGCTGAAGGGATCGTTACCATGACATAAGGTGCTCACAAAGGTGAGAGGATTGAAGTGGAAAGAGACCTGAAAGGAGATAGAGGGAGTCAAGTCTCCAAAGGACTCACTGGAGCCTTCCTGAGAGAAAAAGTGGCAAAAAGTGAGTAATTTCTGGTGCAGATAACTAATGTATTAGCTGATTTAATGAATTAAAAAGACAAGTAGTTAGTATGTACATTAAGAGGGCAGCACAAGTGAAACCTTCAAAATGGCTGTAATAGGTTGTGTGTATCTATATCCTAAAGGGATTACTATGATTCATGCTCCTTTCTAGGCTTTATGCAAGCAACAGAAATGTCTTAACATATACTGATGTTTTGCAGAAACTTATTCCTTCCATCCACTCCACCTTATCTATCTGTTATGTTCAAAACTTCCTTAAAAATCCTCACCTTTTATATAGCATAAACCACTTCCAACTTCCACAGGAAATTTCTGTGCAACCGAGTGGTGTTTAAAGGCAACTAAGAACAGCAGGGAGATTTCATTCTTCCGCACTTATCTCTCACTTGCATTGATATTAGGATATAGTGTAGGCAAAGAGCAATGATATGCCAGGGGGCAGAGGGCAACCTTTGGGTATTCCATCCACCACCTGAGAATGGAAATTTTTTCCACACAGCCCTTTCCACACCTATCCCACTCAGTGTTTGGCAGGCAAAAAAGCCTCATCTCTCACGGTCTCATCTGAGGGACATAGTTAACAATTCCAGGGTGTTTTGTTTTGTTTTTCACTTGTTGGAACTGAGACCAGACAGCACATGGTGCATGCTGAGTTGCCATGTGAGTATGAGCAATGCCCATTTTGTGAGAATTCAGCAATTCTATTTGTTCTGTGGCATGTTTTCAAGGTGAGATGGCTGTAGAAGGAGCAGTTTCCCAAGTTAAACCGAATTAGTTTAAAAAGGAGATAAGACAGAAAGGAAAGAATTGTCCCAAAAAGTTTCTAGTGCAAGCTTTGAAGTGGTATAAAAACTGCAAACAGTCACTGGACTAAACGGCTGACATACTGTCTTGTATGTACCAAGTGGACAGTGCAAGCTGATGGGAAGTGGATTTCTGCATCTGGTTTTCTGTATAAGCCAAGTTTGTAGATTAGTAGCCCAGTTTAAAAGGTGTGGGATCGCAGTTCCGATCTCAGCAACACTGATTCAGCTCTTCCCCACTCTGCAGTAGGTGAAGGAAATTGCTCCCAGTTCATTGAGCTGTTTCTGAGGCAAGATCTTCAAACTGCTTGAAAAATGCTGTACTTGCCTTCCAAGCCCTTCGGCTTTCCTCTGTTCTTTGCACAGGTATCACACAAGCCAGTGCTACTCAAAGATTTTGCAAGGTACCTTTTGCTTGATTACAGTTTCTTTCACCCCCTCTGTGGGGTCACTGGCAAGCAACCGTTTCACAGTTCATGGGCTGTGCTCTGAACCATGCAGGTTGAGAAGTGGTGTCATGTGTGACAGTTGAGCAAAGGTCCATGCTGCTGCCCTTGCCCAGCACACATCCTGTCTGAGTTAATTTGTTAACGTTTAGATCAAACTTCTATTGTCAGTCACCACACCTTGGCCATAGCTTGCTGATAAGGAGATAAAGTCCAGCTTAAACAACACAAAGCATAGAACACAGCTTGGAAAACACAAACTAAAGCACAGCACATGTGCGTACATACACTCTAAGCTAAAAGAAAAACAAAACCAAAAAAAATAATACCAAAACAAAACTCCAAGAGCAACCTTAAAAAAAACTAAAAATCCATACTCAAGTTGTGGATGGAAACTATGACTTTTAGCATTGGTTTAGGCACAGTCTTACAAAACACATGCCACAATGGAGTGGGCCTGATTGGGGCTGGGGAGTAGGAAGATAGTTTAATTTCAGCCTTTTGGACCAAAGATTCTACTAACTTGTACCCTTTTTAGCTGAGCTGAAGTCAAGACCTCACGGTTCAGAGCTGTTGCGTTTGCTCATGGCCTGAGGAGTATTTCATGAAGCTGTAAGCTCCTGTACAAAATACAGACACTAACTGAAACATCTGAGCTTATGTACTTAGAAGTAGCTACAAACCCAAATTCTGGCACATTCTTCTCACTTCAGATTCTCACCCACAGTTCCCCAACAGCAGCTCAGACATACGGACACACTCAGTTTGCATTCAAAGTAAATGCAGTAGGCTACACTTGAGGAAACACTGCTGTTTGCCGCCATGCAGGTTTTAGGTATCCTTGCCCAGCTTCTGCTCCTTCCTTCATGCCACAGCCATGCACCTGCACACAGGCTGTTACTGTGAGCTGGGCCAGGAAACTGATTTGCCATTTCCATCAACAACAACAAAAAAGTATTTTTCTTTTCCTGCACCTTTTTTTTTCAAACAAGCAGGATGTTGTTGGCTGTATCAGGCTTCCCTGATACAGGTCACAGTACAGCTCCAAAAACAGTTACATCAGAAAAACTGAGAGGGTAGGGCAGTACACTGTGGGCACAGCCAAAGAAACAAACATCACCGAGGAGAAATACTTAAGATCAGAAACACTCAAATCAAAGATGATGTGTTGAGACCCAGCCATTGGCAACGGTCTCTAGCCATGGAGTAAGCACCCAACTGGAGTAAGCACTCAACCTGAAAATGCTTAACAGATTGGGGAAGGGTAGAAATGAAAAGAGCTTCTGTGCAGGTTTTTTTCTCCTTTGGTGTCATGCTGGAGCTTTTTATTCTGAATCTAGTACACATCAGGAAATGGAATTTTGTTTCCTTTGTGCAAAAAAGTTATGTTCTTATTTCAGTCTATAAATGAAAATTTATACCATCTAAAGCTCAAATGTAAGTGAAGGCTACTAAGGTTCCTACTGAGCAATCCTAAGGAGGTCATGGAGCTATCCAGGGAAACAGAGAAAAAGGGAAAGAAGGAAAAATTTGAAAGAGGAACAGAGAATACACCTAACCAGACATTATCAAGGTTTCAAAGGGAAAGTGGAAGCATGATATAGGGCTAGCTACATTTAGCTCTTATGAATTAGACTAGCCAAATTTCTTTTGTGACTAACACCATTGATATTACCCTGAGGATCAGCATGAACATGATTTGATCACTCATCTCTACTAGCACAAGTCACCTTTCTCCAAGAACTGAAACTAGGTTTCCTGGGATCACAACCTGACAATTCTGACAACTGTTTTTGCTTTAAACTCTCTATGAGAATTTTAACCAGCTCCACACATCTGCACTTAGTAAGTTTTATCGGTCACGTGTGTCAAAACTGTTTCCTTCAGAAAACCAGGAGCCTGTACTTCTGAAGGGGAAACCCTGAAAGTCTCCCGCAGGAGAGGTCCCAGCACTTCCTTGCTTCACTTCAGGTTGAACAAAATTTGTTTTTTCTTTTTTTTTCCCCCTAACGGATGAACAGGTTCATTGGGATAAAAAAAAATTAAAATTTCTTTTGATTAAACTGATCCTCCCTAATCTTTTTTATTTGAGACAAGGGTTTGATAAAGTAGTTGTTTATATGTCTCTGTATAGGTGAATAAGGAATACCTCCTTTATTTGTTTAAAAAAAAAAAATATTATCATGCAGAGATGCCACACAGAAAACAAACAGCAAATCAACATCCTCAACAAGTCAAGTACATTTGAAACATACTATCTTAACACTGCAGATTCCATTCATATCTTTAACATTCCCATGCAGTATCCAGAAAAGGAAAGAGGTACAAGAGACAGAGCTTTTTATTTCAAGGAACAAGAGATATTGATTTTTGCATCTATTTTTATTGAGGGATTGACAGTAAAATTTTTAAATACATCACACAAAAAAAAAAAAAGGAAAAAACCCTCCATCACAGGAAAGGTATTTAGATTGGAAAAAAATCAGGCATTCAGAAATTAGGAAACGGCAGATTTGAACTTGCTTATGCAGCCATAATTCTATCCCCTTGTGGGATCATCCTGTATACTGAAATTAAGCAGAAAGCTGTTCAGGGAAAAAAAGAGCACATAATCATGTAACTAAAGACGGTGTCATTACTCGTAAGTATAGTTCATACTTTCTAGAGAGAATTTTAGATGGGCCAAAAAACAGAAAAATGATCTTGTGCACAATCATAATAATCTCTCCACAAATGCATCATGATCATTGGTTGAATCTTGAACTTCTCAGTACTGCCAATTTGGTCTGCTGGGTAAATAACACTAGCTGGAAGAAAGTCTTTAGAGAAGGACCAGACCAATACAAGCTCCTGGGAGAGCCCAGTCACACCCACCCTCTTCCAAGGAGTTTGCAGATGTGCAGCACTTTATACATCCAGACAGAAAGAAACAGAAGGAGCTGCTCTGTTTGGGATGGTTATGAAAAGACTCCACTCATGCTCCTTCCCTGTGCTATATCTTCAGCTAGAAACTGGGGAGAGAGGGTAGGGGCTATGTGGCAGGTCTACAAACGGAGTTCTGTGACATGCAAACACTCCATGAAATGCTTTTAACACATAGCAGTGCTGCCCTGACAGCTCCTCTGGGCTCTCCTTCCAGTTCATGCTAACAGTTCCAGTATGTACTGTGTAAAGTCCAGTTCTAATACACTACCAACATTTTCCAGAAAAGGCACATGTCCAGCAGCTACTGCAGCAATCCACACTGTAGCTAATGGCTTGCCAAATTTTAACACTCTGGCAAATAACAGGAGCAATATGGCATCTCAGAAATCTGGAAGAACTGAGTAACTGTCAAGGCTACCCAAACTGAAAGTTTGCTCTTAGCTCTTTATTAAAGAACATACATTCATTCAGCATTCATTTGATCTCTTACTCTGGAGTAACTCTCCAAGCTTGCCATTTAACTTACTGTTTTAGAAACTGTCCCCCTTTAGTTGTAATAAATTGGTGATCCCAAGTTGGTCTCTATAGGTTCCCCATGTGGTTAACATGGAAGAAAAACCTGACACTGCGGGGCTCTTGAGTCCAGAGAACAAGCAAAAGAGAGCAATCACATATTTAAAAGGTCCCTTTACAGATTTGTCTAGTCTTCAAAGTTTGGGCCTGCTTACTGGGAAGGGAAACCACAAAAGCCTACTTGGTGTTTCATATGAGCATTAGGCCAAGGCTGCCAGTTTACACTACTGCATGTCTCATCATCTGCTCTGCTTCTGGCTCCAACTGCTGGAGATGGTACTTACATTTGAGAAAAAAAGCGAGGTTATAACTTACACATAGAAAGCAGCACCACTTAGACCAGCCGTGGCTCCTAGTGAGATGATCTCTCTTTACAGCCCAGCACAACGACACCAGCAGGGACCACAGGCTTGGATAAAAAGCTCCGGTAGGATGCTGTGTTGATACTGCTTCTGGGCTCACAGTTGGAAAGCTCAGTGCCACTGCACATGCTGATAGGAATGAGCCTGGCATCAACAGCTCCACTGGACTGAAAACACCTAGTTTTTTTCCAGTCTAGGAAACTAAATGGCTCAGCCAGCACATGGTTAGAAGATCATTCAGACCAATTTCATAACATAGGCACTCCCTGCACTCCCAGCCCAACCGAGGGTGGTTTTTTTTTGTGTGCCACAAATCCTGCTTCTCAAAAAGAAAAAAACCCAAACCTCCAATTTCCCTTGGATTAAATATTAAAATATTAAATTTGAAACCCAGCAAACAAAGTTTGGTTTATATTTGCTTGGCTAACAACAGTTCCATTTCTGAAATTCAGATATTTGGGGATGACACTAGCCTAGCTGAGTCATATAAAGCCGAATTATTACTACTAGAAGCAAATCAAGTACCAATTTAGTTTCAAATAAGTTTGGTTTCCTTGTGTCTTTCAAGAATCAACTCTTGGATTTTGCTTCTAGTTCTCTTTTTCTTACTCCCTGGAACTGCAGCAAAAAGCCACTAATTGGAGACCTGCAGCCATGTCTTGTTTTGTAGCCAAGCAAGACAGGTCCAGCCACTCTTTGGAAGAGTAAAGAAAAAAATACATACACATTTTAACATGCCAGAATGAATGTTTTTAGTTCTATCTAGATACCTGGCAAGTCTCCTCTAATTAGATTTCAGTTAAACACAAAGGCACTTAATTTTTGCAGTCTGCAAAAAATGTTTTTTTGAGGTAAAAATACAAGTCCATTTGAATCCAACAGCAAAATTTATTTTAATAGAGCTAGAATTTCACTCAGGCTTTTAACACTAGCAACAGAGTAACACACTCGAGTCAAACTGCTGAGATATGTGTCTCAATTCACGGGGGTGATACTGTCAATCTGTCTTAGGGGACACCCTTAACCATGTGAAAGTATTAGGGTCACCCCCGTCTGCCAGGAAAATGGTTAAAACTCACTACATTTTAATTTCCATGCAAAATATCTGTTGCTCATTTTATGTGGAGGTTAACCTTCTAATAAATACAAGCTTGAGTATCTGCTTGTACCCACAGATTAATATAACTTGAACACTGCTTTTCAGCCATTAGACTTCAGCCTTAAGACTCTTCCTCAAGCTATTAATTTTAATTTTCTTTGGAATCCTAGGCCTAACAGATTCTGGACTGAAACACCTTTAGAAAATTTTAAAAGTATTCTCTAATTTTCTAGAGGAGCCAATATCAACCAAAATACAAAAGATTCACAACGCTACAATAAGAATGGGGAAAGTACAGAGAAAACCTCATGAGAAATTCTTAGCATTTATTTATTCTCTTGGAGCTGAGGATTTCAGTGCATCTTACTAGTTATGGCTCATTGAGGCCTATAAATATTATATTCCTATATAAGAAAGGGACTGAGAAGAAAGTTTAGACCAATTCTGTGTGTTTCATACCCAGCAATACAGAATCAAAACAAATCCAAGTAGACTGGTACTAAATCCAGTCAAGCTATTAGACAAGTCAAAAACCACATTTGGAAGCAAAGATTTCATTATAAGAACCAACTATACTACAAATATATTTGAGAAAAATCTATGTTCTCTCATTTCTGATAAGTATTATGGGCAACCTTCCAGACAAAATGCAATAAATTTATGAATTTATTACTTTACTGTGTATCTTAAAAGCTAGTATATAATAATTAGCCCAATGATGTGAAATACATCACTCTTCTCCCAAACAGCACTCTGCTTTGTAGTTTAGCTTTTGGAGACAAATATCCCCAAATATTTATTTTGATTGCAAATTTACAAATAGCTGCAATATTTCATCCTGGTGATGCATACAGGGTAAACTTCACTCTGGAAGATCAGACAGCTAACAAAATTCTTGGATTCACATCCTGTCTGGTACTTCAGAGGAAAGTTATTCACGTAGTGCATGTGGACACAACAGTTGTACTGCTCATGGCTGAGAAAAAAAAAAAAAAATAAATCTTTTTTCATCACTGGGAGCCTAAAATGGCAAAACTTAACTGACTTACCATAGCAAGCAGCATATTGATAGTCATTATTTTAATATACAGCTAGTGCATTTAACTGTATAACCCTGCTTCCCTCAGCAAGTGATGGAATGCACTTACTACATATTATAGGCCAGGTTTCTGCCACAAAATACTGATGGTGAGGGACTCAGCCCAAGCCGTGAGTAAGCAGGCCCAGCCCTGACAGTCTCACATGCAATCTGGAGGAAGCAGCCTGCCCAAGGCAGCTATGTCAACTGGCCAGTAATTTCCACGTTTAGTAGCCAAGCCTGTACCTTTCCCCCTCTCACTTCTAATTGAGGTCTGGAAGACAACATCACAGAGGAGACACACATGGCCAGTATATCTTTGGAGCCTGCCTAGACTGGCTGCTGTGAACTATACAGTTAAGAACAATTCTTCCCATTGGACCTGGAAACAGGATGGGAAGTGCCTGCTCTATCTCCTGCAGCAAAAAAGTAACTACAGTACAAGGGCTAGCATAATTTCCCTGATCCTACCTAGTATAATAGGAAAAGAAAAAGTAGGAACTTGAACAGTCCCTGCAAAAGTTCATCTAGTTGAAGATGTCCCCGCTCATTGCAGGATGGTTGGACTAGATCACCTTTAAAGGTCCCTTACAACCCAACCATTCTATGATGTCCTTCCTCCAGTGCAGGAAGGAATGGGTCCAGAGGAGGCCATGAAGATGATCAGAAGGCTGGAGCACCTGTCCTATGAAGAGAGGCTGAGAGAGTTGGGATTGTTCAGCCTGGAGAAGAGAAGGCTCCAGGGAGACCTTATAGCAGCCTTCCAGTACCTGAAGGGGGCCTACAGGAGAGATAGGGAAGGACTCTTTATGAGGGAGTGTAGCGATAGGACAAGGGGTAACAGTTTGAAATTGAAAAAGGGGATAATAGATTAGATATTAGGAAGAAATTCTTTACTGTGAGGGTGGTGAGACTCTGGAACAGGTTGCCCAGAGAAGCTGTGGATGCCCCATCCCTGGAGGTGTTCAAGATCGGGTGGATGGGGCTTTGAGCAATCTGGTCTAGTGGGAGGTGTCCCGGCCTACGTCAGGGGGGTTGGAACTCGATCTTTAAGGTCCCCTTCCAACCCAAACCGTTCTACGATTCTATGCATGGTAACACAGCAACAAAACACATGGAGACAGAAGAGAGAGGATCTGGTTTGACATCTGTGGCAGCCAAATCCCAGGCTATGGCCTGGTGAAGAATTGGGCTGCAAAAAGTAAACACCCCCAAGGTCTGGTTCAATGTACAATTACAAATTATCTGTCTCACATTACTTCTACCTTACATTGCACATTTAAAGTAGCTATTTTTGAGCTTAAAAAAAAGTATATTCCTTTTAAAATAAGAATTTCAGGCACTATCTCTACCTAAATATACGCTTTGGAACTTTGAAACTCTAGTTTTCCTACTTAGAAAAAAAAACAACAAAAACCATCTTATGACTTTTGTTTTCTTTGGTGGAACTTTAAGTATTAAGTTGTCAGAACTTTTTTACTGGAAGTAATTGATTAATTAGTTATTTTGTATGGAATAAAAGGATCACTGAGGTATGCAAGAGGAGTAGCCTCTGAAAACATTGATAAGTATTTTGCTCTGTACAGGCATGCAGAATTCTTCCTGCAGGATGAAGCTATTTGTTTATTCATATAAATATGTATTAAAATGTGTTCAGCTACTGGTGATATAATACACCACACATGGAAAGTAAAAATGCTAAACTGATCTTTTTCCACCTTCAAGAATACATAACTAACATTACCATCCCTGCCCAGCCCTCATCTTGTTTAAACCCCGCAACAACAGAGAAGATCAATACTCATCACATAGTAAATGGAGGGCAGCACAAGCTACTGAATAAATTCCAAAGATGACTTGCAGAACACCCATCCATAAACTCCCTTTGTTTAAAAGTAGAGAACTGAGAGCTTGTGCTCTTCCACTGATAGTGTCAGTATTACAGAGAAAGTTGAGATTAAATTCGCAATTGCTAAGGGCTCACAAAGTTTCACTAGGAAATTAATCATACTGCAATTTAACACCATAAGCATAGAACCAGTTTTCCCTGTGGCACACTGATTTGGTGTTACTGCTAACATACTAAGAAATACTTGTTGTAAAGCAATGAGGATGGCACTCTGGAATTCAGATTTAAAATTTACTTCTGCATTCCCTCACAGGCTTCTGTAATACACTTTGAATCAGGGCCTTAAAAACACATCGTAAAACTGAACACCATCGCAGTTAACCATGCTAATCAACTAAGACCCCACCAGAATGTTAGGGAGAGGCACTGAGCAATAAGAACAAAAAAAAAGAAAAAAGAAAAAAAGAAAGAAGAGTACTTCCCTGCCTTAGAGAAGTTTTGATCATAAATGTCAAAATAGCATAGTGGTAAGATACAGTGATAAGGGAACACAACTGATGAATCTAACAAAAATACAGAGGACCCTCACCTCAGAGCTGGTCTTCCTGAAGTGGCACCAAGAATCCCAGAGGCACTGCAGAGCCCAGGGAGGCTTCTGCTGCCACTGACAATGCAGCAAGAAAGCACAGGAAACATTGAAGAGACAGGGACCTGGCTTCAGGTTCTCTGGCAATTCCAGAAGTAAACTTTTCAGTAATTGTTCTACTTGATACTTAACAAATCACAGCAAAATGGGAAGAAACAAAAAGCATATAAAAACTTCACATGTATTTTCAACTAAAAGTCACATATGTTAACTCCTAGGCAGTTATTTAAATATAGAGACATAGTTGTTTATTTACAGACAAAAAAAGTTGGGGAGATGAACTGATTGAGAAAAGTTATTCTCATTTAAAATGCCTGGCACTAATTCTGACTAAGACCCCAGTTGCTTTTGCCTGTGTATTAAATAATTATAACAAACATGTATTAAAAGAGATACAATAACTTTCTGTGAACACACTTATATCATACATGACTGTTTTCTGGAAAAATGTAGTACAATGGATGCATTTATGCAACAGACACTGCTACCCATGGAGTATATTCAGTCCATGGAATATGTAAAGCAGATGTATTTATTTATTTATTTTTATAAATAAATATTATAAATAAACAAATTTTACATCTAAAAATATTTTTAGATAAAGCTCTGTTTGATCACTATTTTCTTTAAAATAGAAGATCATAAAAAAATAATCAACAAAACAGGACAACCCAACCACACTAGCCCACAGAAAAACCTTTGCTATCTCTCAACACTCTGTGCTGTTGCTTCTAAGCATCCACCAGAGCAAGTTAGGGACATCATTCTGTCTCTTTTGGCACCACACAGACAGAGAAGCTTTGGCCACTACTGTGTGACCCAACGTAGCAGTCATCCTGCTACCCTCTACAGCTCTATTTTAGCAGTATCTTATTTAGTACTTCAAGTCTCATGACCCACATCCAATAAGGAGGTTCTGTCTAATACACTGATCAGATAAAAGCATTCTTTTCAAGCAATGGTTATGCAAGGGATTCATACTGCAATGCAAGCCTCAAAACGCTAAACAAATGCTGTTATAAACAAAACACATTCTTGCTCTTAAACCCGTAACACATACCAGCCACCTGCTTGAACCAGAACTGTATGTTACAGCTGCAAACACAGACTTTTGTTAAGATTTATCAATTCACCTTTATTAAAATTTAAATAAAAACTTTACCAGGATAGAGTCATTAACATTTCTAAGAGGTAGGAAGCTCAAAAAAAAGTGTACAAAGACAGACAGATGACAGCAAGGAAGCTATATCTGCACTAGCTTCCAGATTAAAAACATGAAGAGTTGGTCAAACTGTTGGAAGGTTTATAAAATTTAAGTAAACTAATGAGTACATACTCCCCAACTAAACCCAAAGTCCAAGACCTCATAGGTACCACAGTCTGATTAGAACTCATTTCTGACTGTTGGTCTTGCACTCGGTGAAAAATGTCACTTCCCAAAAGAAAGAAAAGCCTCCAGTATTACAGGTGTAGGCTGTTAGGTTGGCTTTTTAAAATACATATATAAAATCTTCAAAAATAAAATTAATTTTGTTTGAATCAAAAATATATTAAAAAAATGCAAAATCAAGACAAATTCTCCAATAAAACAAGAATATCTGCAAGGAATTAAGATTATACTGGCCTCAGGTCAGAGATTTACTGCACTTGACACTTGTATAAAAACAAGCAGTAGAAATGAGGCGAACTGCTTGCTGCAAAGACCAGTAAGGGGTATAGAGGGGCAGTATCTTGTGATCATTCATTTCTAATCTTCATAGCTCTGAAACACTGGTCCTTAATAAAACCATTATTCTCTTGTGTTATCCTTCTCACTTTCAATATGCCAATTTCAAACAGGATGTTGACAATTGACAGCACGATCTGTTGAGTTTGCAACATTTGAAGAACACAGGATAGAAAGCTTTCAGATAGTATCAAACATCTGTTCTCAGTCAGAGTTGTCAAAGGCACTCACTGCAAACTTCACTGCAAAGTGAAGTCTGCACTGTAAAGTCAGGAAATATACCAAGATGACAATCAGAATTCTATGATTTTTAAGGTCCTAGAAATGAGCAGTCTTTCAGGGCAAGAAAAAACAGCCTATACCTCTGTTGTTCACATGCTACTTAAGACACATCAGGTACTTTAGAAGGTGTTCTTTCAAGTGACATAAACCCTGCTCCAAAGTACTTAATCTAATTTGACACAATGTTAGCAGTAATAAGATCACACAGTTTTGAACAAGTATATAATAAATAGCTTATAAATATAGGTTGGTGTAACAGACATTGAGATTCTGAAGATAGGATCTTTTGGAAAAAATCGAAGGATAGATAGCACAAGAAACGGGGAATGCTTCAGAACAGGAGAACTTCTGCCTGGAATCAAAGATGAACAAGTTCTTGAAAAAATATTCCATTAACAAGTAATTTTTTTTTGTTAATGCACATTACCCTTCTTTAACAGCTAGTAATACAGAAACACTCTTCTACTAAGCCCAAAACAGACAGGTGTCTAAACCAAGCGTAATGAACTTCAGAGAATACTTGGAGAGAAGAACTGTTAGGCAGCATCCAAAGGCTAGAAACACAGTCTGCTGAGGACAGGCAGGCCAAAACACAGTGCACCCTCATCCACGAGCCGAGCACTTCCGACTCCTATGGGACTAAGACAATCAATGGGTTTAGATCAGTTCAGGCAGGTATACACTTTTAAAGCATTCTGTCACTGGCATGTACTGCTGCAGATGGCGGATAGAGCACACATTTATAGTATAGAACTCATTTATCCTACTTCCGACAAGACCATGCCCCACTTCAAAAGTCTCAAGGAATACCCGGGTATAGTGTGATACTTAATTGTAGCCTGCAAACTTTCACCCGTATAAGGAGTCAACCAGCTCATTTTCCATTAAATTACTATGTCTCCCTTTGTTCTTGTTAAAAAAAAAAAAAAAAGGTAAAACATGAGCCATAAAAATTAAAAACACACATGCATTTTTCCCCTCTCTGCTTTGAAAGGAAACGGCTTACTGAAAGAAAAGATTGCTCTACTGTGTCCAGGCCAATAGTTTTCCTCTTTGGATTAGAGAGGGATTATAGCAGCTCATGCTGAGCTAGCACTGCTGCAGCTGGACTTTGATACTAGTTGCCAGGCTGCCTAGTTTAAAGCTAACTCAGGTATAGCAATACAAACTGCAGTCTGCAATGCAGCAGCAAATTAACTATTTAACTCAAACCAAAATCCTTTTTCCCTACTTACTGAAAAACAGCAGCTGACAAACTATGGATTTGGCATTCTTTCACATGCAATAAGATTTGCTGCAAGTATCTAAAAATATACTTCATGGCTCACAGCCCAAGGAACTGATCAATGAAAGTTCAAGAGGTACATTTTACAGTCCAGATGTTCTCAAACTGTGCTCCATCGACAACTTCGAGATGACTGGTCACATTACGCTGACTCTTCTTCCCTTTGCTGTACCAGTTTGTGTCCAAAACACGTAAAGTACATCTGCAATTCTTAATGTATTTCTGCTTAAACATTTTCTCCTTTTGCTACAGTTAGCATAAAAACATCATAGCAAATCAATGGGATGAGAGGTTGTCCCAGAGAAAACTTGGTATAAAATATGAATCAAACTTGAACCTCTGCAGCAGGATGACCTTAATAAGAGCTCTGAAAGCACAAAAATTACAGAATCTGCATGTACGTACATGCACTATGGATAATGTCAAAAATTCCACAAGGCAAACATGCTTTTACTAACCTGACCTACGCACTTTTTCAGTGGATGCGGTGTTGAAACTTGTGCAAAATCAGGGAAGAGCACGAGATCTTACTTGCTTATTTAAGGAAAAACCTGGTAGGATTTTCTAGGCAAATGGATTGCAACAGTGAACAGTGTTACTAGATCTTAATTTATTAAATAGTCATGCCTGAAAGGCTTCCTCCAACACTTCAGTTATAAATGATTATAAAAATGCAAAATTATACCTTGGGGAAGGATAAGAACTAGTTTAAACATGCATTTATCCATGCACTAAAAACCACACATAACCATCTCAAAATTGACAAAAATCTAAACTTGGACTCAACACTGTCATAGCCCTTGTACAGAGGATACACATACTCTAGCTATGGACATACCTGTATCTTCATCCATCCTTTCATTTGGATGTTAAATTAGCAATTAGCAACTTGAAAGTCATTGACCCCAAAGGCCATGATAGGCAAGAAGGGGAGCCCCTAGGTCCACCATGTAGATTCAGTAGTTGTTGCTACATATACCTCTCCTTGCTCAAATCACAAGAATCCTTATAGCTGAATACTTTGGGGGTGAAAGGAAAGGAATGCTTAGCCTGATATGAGGAAAGTCATTAGAAATTAAGTACCATTAAGTAACTTCATTGCCCATAGCAGAGAAGTGAAAATCAGGTCATGTATGGCACCTCGATATTTTATTTTGATCTTGGCCCGCAAGTCCTTTCTTCCTCCTTTCCTCGCAAAGGCACAGACTTCTCATAGGAGAGCAGATCTGTAAGCATCCCCAGAGCAGCTTTGAGGTTGTTTTGCTGCATTTCCCAGAAAGCAGCCTTAATTTTGCCAAGTCAAAAGAATAACCAATCCATCATCTTTGCCACATGTAATAAAGCACAGAAGCCCAAAGCAAAGTTCAAATGTTCAGTGTTTTTCCTTGGAAAAGTGCTCTGTCACTTGAGTCTGCTCCATCTTTCCTTCCCTAAATAGAAGAACTTTTGCCCTTGGTATCATGTCTCTGCTCCAGTCAAAGGGCTGCTTGATGGTAGCGGAACATGCATTACATTCTGAGCTTTTTTCAGTCCTAAATAATCCAGACAAAATCCTTGCCCTTATTAAAACAGTGGTACGCATTTGGATTTTTCCTTGAACGCCAACAATTCAAAATTCTTGCCCATCATTTCACTTAATTTTCAAGTAACCATTTTTAATGTAAACTACAGCATTCTCTGTGTGTACTCAATTTCTGGAGCGAACAAGAATTTGTTTTCACCTAGAGGTTCACGTCTTTGCAGCACGGGTCAACACCTTCATGCACAGACCTCTACACCAGCATTTCAGACAATATTCTGCTAGCAGATTCCTTTACAGACATGCTACCCTATCAGCTCAACTCCTAACTATTGCTGTGGCTACAGACGGAGTTCAGGTGAGAAGTGGAGAAGTGATTTCCTTAGTTCACCATCAGTTTGGTTGTCTGAAGGGTTACTGAGATCATGGACACTGCTGCCTTTGTCCCTATTTTTCACATGTCTTTTGGCAGCTATATACACCAAGACAGATTCCTTTATGTATGATAAATGTTACAATCACTGCCATCTCCTTAGGGAAGGCAAAGAGTGCTGATCACAGCTCAAATGGGTATATAGCTCATACCGAAAATACAACTTCTCTACTGCAAGGCAGACTGATCTTCTGCAGGCTAACCAGTCTCAGATATAGAACATGCGGTTTGATTAACTGAGTATGCTGCACTTGATACAATAAAACCATTAGTTTGAGTGGGTTTGATCACTTTTGTTGTCCTTTAAGGCAATAATTTTATCACCTTACTGCTTTTAAACTCCAACTTGGGAAAAAGAAAATAAGATGCTTGTCTTAAACAGGATGAAATCTAGAGGAAAAAGGCCTGTTCATCATCACCTGTTCCCCAGCCCTTCTAAAACAGAGTACTGAAGCAATTGGGGATTTTACCAAGCTGATAGGTACCTCCAAGCATGAGCTTACATAAGCGAGTGCCCAGAGGAACCTGCACACTTGCCTTAGATCATACCCTGACATACTTGCAAAAATTAACAGCTATTGACACTGCAGTCAATAATTTCCTATTCCACCTTGGGATCTTAAAGCATTAAAAAGTCTAAGTAATTATTCATACGGTAGAAATACTTTCTCTTCCATGGATAAGTAAAATGAAGTACAGTGTGTGACAGAGAAAGACATACCATTTCTCATGTAACTCCTACTTGTGTGTCTTAATCATACACTTCTTTTCCTTCACTATTTATTTTCCTCCCTTTCTGCCCTCAAGCAGTTTGGAAAGCTTCTAAACTGTTTTAGTCTTCAGGGCATTATTTGTTTGTTTTTTAATACAATCTATGTTTAAACAGTCTGTATGGCCCTAAGTGTTGCTGCAGACAAGCCCCCATACAAAATTAAATTTAATAAACCAAAAAAATCTCAGACACTTTCAGAACTGCTGATATCATACAGTAAGCAGAAGTGTGGCACACACGGTAGAATAGGCGGTCTTTGCTTTTGTAAAAGCTTTTGCTGAACTCTGTAGTTTTCACATCAGCTGGATAACAGATGATTTAAAATACAAATATTCTATAACGTATACTTCAAACCTAGGCTCCGAATCCAAACAGTGCCATTATCTGCTTAACAAAGACCAATTATTCAATGAATAATCAAGCTACTGTGCAAATTCTGAATGCCTATAATATGTTATTTGATAATATGGTGTCTTCTGACCTAGACAGAGCTGCCTACAGCATGTAATTAAAGGTTTCAGATACATTATGTTCCTCTCCTGCCAAATGCTGTTCATGCAGTATGCTTTATATACCCAGTGAAACTAATAGAAAAACAGTCTATTTCAGAGTGAGGTGCTTTGTTAAACCATTGAAACAAAACCAATATACAGCCCCCAAGATCGAATGTCCTTCTGGAGAAGGAAAATACCACCACCACCTGTCTTTCCTCCAATACCAAACTGTCCATTTTATAATTCAGTATTTTGAACGCTGGCCTTCCCTTTTCCTATCTTCATTCTATGATAAAACCCTCTGCATTGCTTTACAATAGCATCATAATCTAGATCAGTATTTCGTTACATTAGACATTACCTGGAGAAAAAGCTCCTGTCCTGCACAGTCAACAACAAGAAGCGAGTATGTTTTAAAGTGATTTTTAAAGCCTGTGAAATGCACAGGCACTAGGGCATGAAGTCCTCCCTCTCAACAAAATGAACTGTGCACGACTATTTCCCAGTCAATTTGTCCCATGCACCTTAATCCGTGTTTGAAGGCGTGAAGCAGAAGAAAGCTCACTTCACATGTTCACTCAGTCTATGAAATCTCTCCACCAAGGCAAAGTGCTGTTAACAGTGTTTTTAGATGAGAATGTGGATCATTTCTCACTAGATGATATACCTACTTCATTTAACCCAGCAAATACCAATCAGATACCAGCTGATGCCAGTCAGCTAGACACTCGGAGAACTGGCCACATTTCCAAATGTGTCAAACCACCAATTAGTCTTTGTTTGCTAGTTTGCTGTATCCAGTGCTTTCATACTCAGGCCTTGGCAGGCTACAAGCTACTTTTACTGCAGTCCCTTCTCCCCAAAAAGGGAAATCATCTTAAAGAAGTTCTTCAAAAGCAACAAGCCTATCTAATCTTCAGACTGAAACAGTGCATTCAGATTGGGTGCAACATCCAGACACTAAAGGAAAATTTCTTTCTGTAGCTCCCAAATTTCAGAAGAGTACAAGGGAGTTGCTGACAAGCATTTTTAATCAAAAGAGAATGTAATTTAAAAAAACAAAACAACAAAAAACCCAATCAAAACCCACCCTTACAACTGGATAGTATGTAGCTCAATATTCAAAGGGTCCTAAGAGTCCCCGAGGTCCTATTCCTCCAGCTGTTGAGGGAATCTTTTGCCTGGCACTCTAAGCCTTCCCAGCATTTCAAAGAATACCTTCATTTACACATCAAAACTCCTCTACTTTCTGGCAGGATATGAAGCCTGGGTATCAGCCTAAAAGCAGCACTTCAGGATAACAGTTACAGTCTCCTGCTTAGCTAGAGCCATGTTATTTTACCTGCACAACAATTACTTTTTCTACAGCAGAATAATAGATAAAAGGTGGTGGTCAGTATCTTTAAACTAAAGATCTTTAGTATCTTTAACTAAATCTAAGCTTCTTCTAATATTAGTCTCAAGAGTCACTATGGCGACCTGATCCTGACTTCTAAGACCACAGAGAAACTGACTTATCAGCAATTTCTGTCTCATAAGGAGCAGACTACTGAAGGAATTCTTCCTCATTTTCACATCACAAAACAGTAGCAGAAAGCCAAGTTTGGTAAAGTTATCCATCGATCTGAGCATGTCACAGTTACATCCATCACAGATTTATCCTTCAACAAACTCCCGAATATTTAAATGATGTATTTCAGAAGCTTCAATACATGTCATACAACACCGTGCATTTAAAAAAACCCAAGCACTATATGCTAACTAGTCTCTGAAGTTCTCCAATTTGGGGGCTAAAAGCAAACTTTTGGGGTTCTCTGTGCAGTTTTTTTTTCTCCTTTGAATTGGAAAAAAATCCCAAAGAGAAGTCTTTCAACAAAGCACCACAAGGTGCAGCCCAGCAGTCATTTAACAGACCCTACCATGCAGACCTACATTTCCGACAGCAGAGCTGTCTTCAGTTATACTATACTACAGATACTCAGCCATAGATCAGATATTCACCAATAGATAGGCCACAGCTGTCGTGAGACCATGATAGAAGCCACTAAACATTTCATTCTCCCAAAACCTACTCAGTTTTCCCACTGTCAGCCTAGTTTTGTAGCTGTGTACTGGGGGCTGTATTTCCATTTTAAAATATATAGAAGATATACTAACACACAGAATATCTGTTCAAATACAGTTCATTTAGACTAAGTCTCAAACTCAGGTTTCTTGGAAAACTTAACAATTAACTTCCTTCTTGTTGCCTGTTTCAGAACAGGACAAAAGCTTTCTAGAAAGCAATTTACAGTCTTTTAAATTTTGCAGGAAAAAAGGCAAAAAATCACAATACTGTGTTAAAAACTTGACTGCACTTCTGTTCAAAATAAATGAAAAACTTTAAAGAATGCAGTGAACAAACTCTAGCCACTCTCCTCCCCAAAGCCAGAACTATTCTTACCAGTCCACAAGCACTTTCGTTTCACAGTGCGGTGACTGCAGCACTGTCCTATATAATAAATACACATGTAACGATCAAAAGTGAGGATCCCTGATCTAAACAGCAAGGATGATTGTTTCAAATAAACTACATGCTTCCGACTCTCCCACTTCCTGGTTTTATAACCAGCTCTTCCAGTTTAAAAAAATACAGGCTTTTCTACGTGGTTACATGAAAAACAAACTACTGACTGATGGAGACAATGTACAAAGTTAGCTGTCACATGTATAAAATAAAATAAATTTTAAAATTATTTTTGGAGGTACTCATGTTCAGTTAACATCTCAGAATATTATAGTATAAATATAGCCTAATAGGTTTTTTTCAGTGGTACTCCTTTAGATGACCAGAAGAAAGTTGGGTTATTACAATTTCAATATTAGTAATGTGAAATCTGATAACAATAAAAACACACACACACTCATGCTGTCAAAGGCAATAAGACTTCTCTTTACCAGTGTTGACCCCTGACACATAGATAAACAGAAGTATCTGGATATACCCAAAATGCACAGGACCTAAATTAACAAAGATTCATAGAAGCGTGGCACTTAATCACTTAAAAATAGAAACTACTACTGACCAATGAATTTAGTATCTGCTATGCTTTTAAAGAAACTATGTTACAAGCTTTTGCTAGGATGCAAAAATGTCAACAGACTTTTTAATGACATATATACAGCACTACCTATATAACTAAGGTTTTTCCTAAGCATCTATCATCATTCACAATGTTCTCATTAAAATGTATTTAGATTGCAAATCCTCTGGGATGGGACTTGTCTTTTAGCTGTACTTGAACAGTCTACAGCACGAGGGTCCCAGTCTTTTTTGCTTTAAATACTAGCATAGCACAAGTATTTTTCTAATGTAGAAGATGGAAAATATTCAGAAACCACCTTTTTTGTTCACTCTCCGCTTAATTCCCATTTACAGTTCCGAATAAACACTTCAGCTGTCATTCTATTAACAGTTTTACCTACATAAGAAATTCAAGATGGGGCCAAATCTGCCTGCATAATGATTTCACAGTAAGTGGCAACCAGATGGACAGCACACTGCCATATGCTCCCCTTTGCTGAAAGGTGGAAAAGTGAGCAAATATGAATCA
The DNA here is from genome assembly GCF_964106895.1 of Numenius arquata. Taxonomy (NCBI): domain Eukaryota; kingdom Metazoa; phylum Chordata; class Aves; order Charadriiformes; family Scolopacidae; genus Numenius; species Numenius arquata. The sequence continues at coordinate 20,157,578 of NC_133586.1, read as the reverse complement.
GAAAAAAAAAAAAAAAAAAGGAAAGAGTGGGGAGAGAAATCTCTCTGCAGCATGCCTGTTAATTCATGCATACACCCTTTCCTCACAGAAGCATACGCAAGCTTCTCTGTTCCTTGTATACCTTAGGATATGAATCGCAGGGAAGCAATGGCAGTGATTAGGGGGCAGCTAGGGAGCAGCTGTTGTCTCCAGCATAATCCTCATTAGGCAGGTACATATCTGAGCTACATCCATCGGTGCCCCATCCCTAAGAAGAGCCATCAAACTAATATAGGGGAAAAAAACCCCCAGCACCACCATAGCCCTGAAAAAGTGAAGGGAAGGAAACAAAGACATTTCTCCATGGGGTCAGCTTCTCTGGAAGCTGACACTTTCTCCAACACAGCACCAAGAGCAAAAAGACTCAGAAGCTGTGCCTGCTCTGCAGCCTCCTCTGAAATTCTTTTTGCCCAAAGATAACATGTGTCAAAAACTTTTAAGTAAATCTTGATGCTACCCAACTCTTACATTGCTCTTTCAGTTGAAGCAGACAATCTGGCAATATTATAATGTCTCCAAGGAATACCTGCCCTTTTGAGCTAGTCCTAAAAATAACACCTTTCAAAGTTAAACATATCTATTTAATTACACTACTGCTCCCTGCTCAGAAAGTCCTTCTTAAGACCAAACAGGGGGGAAAAAAGAAAAAAAGAGCATTCAAATTTCTGGAGGTGGCAGCTGGTAACAGAAGAAGAAAAACAGTAAATATGTGCAAGAAAAATCTTTGAGGTTGCTTTTTTTTTTTGAGACACTTGTGCAAGTTAAGATGTGAACCTTGACCCATATCTCACTTTCTTGTTCAAATGTTGTTTTCAAAGCTGTCTAATTTTATCATTCCAGATAAGAATGTAATTATTTACTAGATGTAGGCTGTAAAATCCAGGCAGATATTACACACAGACAAAAAATATGGACTGCTCACTAACTGAGACATACCACATGCCTCACGTTTACATCCTGGATCTTTGTTAACTTTAATTATTACAGAGAGGAGCTTTTTAGTTCACTTTGAGAAAAGCTTTCTTTAAATTTGTACCCTCGGCTACCTCAACTGGTAGTCCAAATGGTGTACTTTTCTATAAGAAATTATTTGACAGGCTTGAACTAAAGTATTTAAGGCAAAATACTAAAATAATTCAACACCAAAAGTCTCACCAACTTCAATGAAATTTGTATTTTGCTATTTTTATACATGAATTTTCATTTTCTATTAGTGGAAAAAGCTGGTAGGCACACTTAAATATCAGACACATAACACTTTCCACTACAAAGGCTTTTGCAACTTTTTTGAGAAGCTCTGACACTTGCCTCGTTTGCAGGCAGCCTTTGAAGTTCCCTGGAATAGCAGAGATCCTCTTTGTCTCTCGGCAATCCATTCAAACTAAACTGAACTGTTTTCCTATGCCTGCTTGCTTTTTTATAAAGTATTTGGTGGCCTCTCCAAAAGAAAATAATCAAATGGACACGAACTCCATGTACGCAATGGCCGGGCAGCTCGCACCTCTGACAGGACAGAGGCAAAGAGTGTGCCATGGAGCACTGACAGGTTGTTGAAGCTAAAAAAAACAGCGGCAGGACAGAAAGCAGAAAGGAGGGTTGAAACAGGTGAGGCTTTACCCATCTCTTCCCCAGATAAAGCACAGACCCCGAAGGTCCTTCCTTGTTCACAAAATAACAGCCCTTATCAAGTAAGGCAATTACCTGAATTAGAAATCACTACTGAAGGCTCAAATCCCACTTAGGGATTTGTTAAGGTCAACAAGGGAAGTTTATTCCTCAATATAATATTATTTTACTAAAAAAATAAGCTAAAACCCACAAAACTAAGAGGTTCCACATTAGAAACTAATTTGCGAGAAGGTTATTTGGGTTGAAAGTTAAGCTCTTGAAAATTAGGAAGCATCATATTTAAAACAGCATATGACTTAAGCTCCATTTGCATTAATCCTCTTTTTAAGATCACATACTATTTTTCCTGCAAATCGTTGGCTCATTCAGTGATCAGGGTGGCTCACAACATAGAACTGCATATGCGTAACCTTAAAGTAGACGTTTTCCAACTTAGAGGTCTGACTTTGCAACCAAAGTAGATGAACATACATTTTTAAACGTAGTTTCATTTGCGTATAATGCTAAGGGTGCACATGGTGCTTTACAAGATGCAAGGAAAGATACAGCAATTGCCACAAAAAAAATCTTAGTTGAAATATATCAACGCGACACTGAACCCTAGACAAGATAAAATGAAAGTGAGACAGATGGAGAACCTCTTTATGCTGAAAATATTATGATTTTGAATCAAGCAAGAAATAAGCCGATATTGCATTTTATAATGCTTAGTTAATGACAAAAGTATCATTAGAAAACCTCCACTGCTACATGAGTTTACAAGAAGGTCTGTCTTTCATTATACTCATGCAAAACCAGCGATTTCAACAGGATTACATGGATGTAACAGAGCTCATTGTGACCTTATAATTAAATTAAGAATTAAATCCTAATACATCACTCTTGTCAAGCCAAATGCAAAGCCCAGGAAACAGGTGGACTGAAATATGACAGAGCAACTGAAATAAACCTTCCACTGTCTTTTACCCAGCCTCTGCTCCCAGTGCACCATCTAAGAACATAGTGGAAAAAAAGGTTTCCGTTCTCCTTGAGCAGGAATCTCTAGAGCCAAAGAATGCACAACAGCCAAGTTCTACCTCACAGACAACAAACCAACATTTATTATTTTTCTCTTGAAAATGGAATTTCACCAAGTATGCTTATGTTCACCTACACTACAAAAATACTCTGAAAAGTATCAACAGAGTTCAGAATTTTTTTCAAGTCAAAAAACTGTAAACTCCCCTTTTTCCAACACTGCAGATTCCAGACTTGCCCCTCATATTATTAAACCTAGCAAGTGCGTGACAAACGAGTTCCAACAGCACACAGTATCAGGCTAGAACCAGTGAGGAGAGGAAAAGGAGGAATCAAATCATGGTCTTCCTCTCACACACCAACTAGAAACGAAGATTCTGCAAATAGCACTTAGCTGACACTTTAGGTGATAACACATGAGGCAGAAGGGAGTCCAGCTCACTCTCCTGTGTCAATATCGGTTCTGCAGTGTTCATAGGGATAAAGTATTTTGCCTGTTAAGTAATCCCATTGTCCAGGAAGCAGAGCACCACTGTACCAACATAAACACCCCATTTGCTGCTTTTACAGAGTATGCACACAGTTTTATACTGCATAACAAGATCAGTTAATTGCTGTAATGCAACTAATTTAAATTAATACTGATGATATATTATAGATAAATTTTAGTCATATCAAGATCTTGTAAGGCTATCCAGTTTCTCCTCCTAATTTGGATGTAATCACATGTAGTAACAGTGATACCATGCTCTTGACCATGCTTGAGGTTTTGCTAGTTCTGTCCCTCTGTGCTAAAAGTAATCTGTGATGCAATATTACTGCAGAGTCTAAAGCTGCAGTGTATAGACCATCAGAGACGGAACAGCAAGCTGCCAGGTAACCAGGTTTCAGGGAGTCCCCACTGAAACCAAGTTGGAGTATTAACACAACAGTACCCGGGGCCAGGAGAAGGGAAGTATAATTAGCTGTATGCATCTTTTACAGGGCACCTTCAGAACTGTAATTGTGCAAACACCTAACTAGCCTTTGGGAACAGACCCAGTGACAGGGAAAACGGCTACAATGTGCATTATGTTCTGCATTTATGCTGTCAGTCACAATCTGAAAATACTTCAGCTGAGTAGCAGGCTTGCACTGCAAGCATACATAGCTCACATCTTAATTTTCTTACTGACCTTTTCATAAACTGATTGGAGTTAAGATCTTCGTCTCATCTACTACTCCAGTTCTGAAGCTAGAATAGCTGATGCTACTCTTGCTACATGTTCTCTTTGCCCACTGTTGTCTTTAGCATGGTTTAGCAGTTACTGCCTGCAAACCACAACTAACAACTTACACCTCTTTTTACCCTCCAGGTAAAAACTCCACCTTGCACTAAATAGAGGAAAGTCAGTTTTGCAATCCAATGGGTAGCATCAGGACAGAGCTGCAAAAACTCCACTTTGTTCAGTAAATGTAGAGGAATGAGTATGCGCGCATCCATTGCTTCAGGAATGTGGGCTCTTTACTCAGTCACTTCCCTGACTGTAAGCATACTCTTCACTGTTTAGAAACCATAACACATCTGAAGCAGTACACCGTTGCTTCTTATTCCACATCCTCTGTAAATGAGAAGTATTCCTTCCCTTCTCTGCACAGAATATACTGCCTCACAATACAGATATTGTTCACAAGATCAAGTAACAGCTTTTCCCATACAAGATAATTGCTGCATAATGTTAATCGTAGTATCTTGTTGCAAAGCATTTATGTCCCACTATTGTACCGTCTAATTTACAATACTCCCTACGCCCCTACTATGACTGTGCTATTAACAACCCTTTCACAAGTGTCCTGCAGGAGCTTACAGCATCTTCACAGGAACTACCAGAAAACTGTTGACTATCAACATCGTCTCATGCAATCCATGTTCAGGTAGTAACGTTTACAGCATATTAAAAACATACAAGTTGCTTACACTTCTTTGTGCAAATTCCAGTACTAAGTCTTGCAAAACACCTAGGAAACCTGACAGTTGCATCACAAAAGAGCGGTTTCTGACTCCATGCACCTATAGCATGACAGGTGTCCTGTGTTCACACAAATGAGCCTCCTCTGCTGATTGCAATCACAGCTGTAAATATCCCTACATCATTACTCATTTTATTCCTTTTATATAGGCAATCTTCTGCAGCTGTTACAATGGTCTCAGGTGTGTGCCCTACTTAACGTAGACCCTGTAGGTTGGTTTGCTCTCAAACCCACATGAAAGAACCAGGAAATTCTGCTGGAGACACATTTAGCAGATCCTTTTCCTAACTTCAGCATACTAACAAACTTAGAAACCACGTGTGTTCATGTACTATTTTCCCCCTAAGTAAAGTTACTGTGACATGCTATCCTGTTACGGCACATCAGTCCTCACAATTACAGATTTCACCTCTAGAGACGTAACAAAAAAGGCTGCCTATTAAGTTTATTACATCTTTACAGAAGGCAAACTGAAAATTCTCTGGTTAAGAGCAGTCTGAATAGATTTTGACTTCAAAAACGAAACTACTGCCCCTTTTCTTGTTGTGGCAAACAATGATGCTAGTCTAGGACAGAAGGTTTCCAAGAAAAGCTGCAGCATCTTACAGATTTATAGCACTCTCAGTGAAGAAAATGTTCATGTGGCCGTATCGCAGAGATATTAGACGTTAGGTGAGTTTTCACGTAAAGAGAGAATAAAAGCAGTTTTCCCGCTGAGGCATTATTGGGGTGATTTGTATTTGGGAAGCCCAAGCAAGAAGCTAGCACTCCGCGCCCATCCTGAGGCACGGGGTCCGCAGGGGTCTGGCTGCGGGGGGGGTGAACACGACGCCGAGAAGCGGTAGCTGAAGGCAGGGAGGGGACCGGAGCCCCCCAACCCCACGTCGTCTCCCCCCCTCAGGCCCCCTTCTCCCCAGGGAACAACGCCGCACCACAGGGGGACAGGGCCCAAAGACCCCCCCCTGCCCCGCTCCGCCCGTCGCCTGACTGACCCCGCGGGTGGGTGCTCCGGCCCCGCCGCAGGCCGGCCCGCACCTGGGCGCCCTAAGACACCCCCTCCCCGGCCCCGCCGCCGGCAAGTTGGCGTGAAGCGGCGCCCACCGCCAAACTTTCTCCGCCGCTGAGGGGGCTCCCCACGCACCCCTCCACCAGCGCGGCCCCATCAGTGCGGCGCTGGGTCCCCGCCGGGCCGCCCTACCCGCCCCCGGGGGCGGCCCCGCCGCGGCGGCGGGGCGTACGGTGGCCCCAGGAGGCTGAGGGGATGGCAGGGGGTGGGGTGGGGGGGCGGGGGGTGTCCCCAGCGCCGCGGCGGGGACACGGCACGTACCTGCTCCCGCTCCGCCGGCGCTCGCGCAGCCCCGCTCCGCTAACGGTCCGGCGCGCGCCGCGCCTCACGCGGAATCAGGGGAGGGGAGGTGGGGGGGCAATGCCCGCGCGCGAGCCCGCCCGCGCGCGCCCTGCCTTCCTCGCGGGTCGCCTAGGAAACAACGGGCCGTCGCTCAGGTCGGTTAACGGCAGGGGGGGAAGAGGGGGGGCGGTTTAAAGGGGGCGCGCGCGCGTGCTCGCCTCGCGTCACGTGGGCATGGGCGAGCCAATAGGGGCGGCGAACGGCGGGCGCTGTAGTACTACGGGCTGGGGAAGGTGAGGCGCGGAGGGCGGGGCCGGGCGGGGGGCGTGTCCCCGGCACAGGCCCCGCCCCCTTCCCGCGCCGCCGGGTCCGCTCACGGCAGGAGCCGCCGTGTCGCGATCGCCGACCCCTCGGGACAGGGCGGGCAGGTGGGAGCCCCGCCGACAGGGGCCGCGGGGCGAGGGGAGGCAGGCAAGGGAGGGGACCCGCCGTGAGGGGCCGCTCCAGCCCGGGGGGGGCGGCGGGGGCTGGTTTCTGTGGGGGCGGCCGCCCTGCGAGGCGCGCCGGGGTTTTGACGAGGTTCTTCGTTAAAAGTTCCGCCTGTTCTTTTTTTTTGGTGTGTTTTGCTGTGTTTTTATAGAGCCCCGGGATTACATAAGTGCGTACGGCGAGAGCAGCTGCAAGATTACACGATGCAGATTAGAGATTACGTTGATTCAGCAGATTGTCCGGTGCGTGTCTGAGAAAGATTACACCCGCAGAGCTCAGAATACCCGTTTGCTGTGGTAAGCCGTGGTTTAAGTAGAACAAATTAACTCAATACAAAATTAAATGCACAAAAAAAAAAAAAGGAAGTAAAAAAAAAACAACAAAAACAAACAAACAACCCCCCCCCCCAAGGTTAAGAACATGCTTTAAATGGACCAAATAAAACAAAACAAAACAAAAAACAAAGATTTAAATTCAAGTTTTAACAGTTCTCCCCCGTATGCTGGGCTGCTGTGGAACTAACTGGCAGCCATCAGTTATTACTGATCAATTGGTGCTGGCAGCAATTAATCAGTTATTGCTGCCTGGATGATGTTCAGCTTAAAAAAATCAAAATCAGTATTATGAAGAATAGTTACATGAGGTTCCTGATGACCACCATGTCAAAGTAAATATCTAAACTCTTGTGATACATATTTTTAATTATCCCAAAAATACTTACAGATACCGTTATATTTTATTAAATGTCCATGTGCTAAACTGTCTCCTTGTATGCCGGTTTGTAAAATGGATTTTTTCAGTTCTGATTTTTGGATCTGAGAGAACTGACATTTGAAAGCTGACGTTCTGATGGACAGGATACCTACCACTGAGATACGACAAAAAAATCGATGACGCACGGAGAACCTTTAAGTTGTATTATATTTCAGCTGATTTCTTAGAGAGTTTAGGGATGAAACCCGGGAGTGAAAGGGCCAGAGAAGAAATCAGTAGACACACAGAATGAAGGAACAATGCTGTGGGTTGGGTTTTTTTTCCAAGCTTTATAATGTTTTTTTTTTTTAATGCAAATGTCTTCTAAAATTTAATTCCCCCCTACATAAGCATTCACAAGCTCAAGACTGGAATCTCTTATCTCAAAGCTACAAATATGTAGTATTTCATTTAAGTTTTCCCTTAAATTTACTGTAATGCCCCAAATGGTGATTTCAACATCATGACAACAGTTTTACCAGCTGTTTTAGTATATAACTAATCTTAGACATACTTCAGTGGATAAAATCAAAATGTAAACCTAAAGTTTTGCTGCTGGCATTCCTAAGATAAGAGGACTCAGTCATTTGTTGTCATTTCAGAAAACTGTAATGGAAAGAATTTTGAACAACTGTAGTCAAAAACCTCACCAGTCAATCACAAGCATGTTCAGGCTTGTGAGCTATTTGGCATCTACCTTCGCTTCTTGTCTTTTGTTAGACCTCCTTGACATTGTGGCTGTCTCTTCTTAAAAGAAACTTGGAGTAAATTTAAGCAACACGTACTTACACAAATTTGTTGTAGTATCTCATCTTGAATCTCCATTTGTTTCATGCAGTTTGATGGATTTTTTTCTGATGATTTTCTGTGCTAAAATCAGTGATGAGCTTCATATGGTAAAGGTGTTAGAAGTTATCACTTAGATAAGAAAATAAACAGTCTCTTTTTAATGAGACTTCAATGCAGTTCCTGGCTCTTGAAGAAAATAAGAGGTGTAGACTACTAACTGCTCGGTAGATATCAAGGATACATCTCAGAAGGAAATTTATGTTTAATTCGCCCACTAAGCAGATAGTCAATTTTAAAAATTTCTTCCCCCTTTGTTGTTTTCACGACACAAATATTTGAGCTCTGTATTGAGGCAGAATGAGATTTTACCTCTTTTGGATTTTAAAAAAGAATACGTAATGCAGTAAAATCCCACTCGTGAAGACAGCTGAAAGGTGCAACTTAATCTAAATGAACAAACAGTCTATATTTGAAATATCCATGTGACTAAAATGATCTTCTTTAATTTCAGGGAGAGTTTGTATAGAGATTAATTTCAAGAATGTTTGGGTAGCAAAGAACCATAAAACAAAACCCAAATCATTATTCAGTGCTTTCTTTTTATCTACCTGTGCTCATTAAGACTTCTAGTTATCATCTTTTGGGGATACTGCATCTCATGGATGCTTAGAATAGTTAGCCATTAAAAGTACACAAAAATAAGCGGCAATAAGGATTCTGTTTTAAATAGATGGGGACTGAAGCACACAGGCTCATTTAGAGACAAGTCTAATGAGTTCAAAACACTTGTTCCAGTCAGCCTCTGGTATGGTCAGATACTTGCACATATTTTTGCTAAAGAGCTGAAGCCACTGCAGTTTTGGGTCAGTCCTCAATTTGCCCAAAAATCCAATAGCAGTTCCAAAAAAAAAAAAAGAAAAAAAACCTGTATTCTTTCCCCTACTGTTTTAGTGCTCAAGAAGCATGAAGGGGTACAAATTTTCTTGCGTGGTTCACTTTTATCTGAGGTTTCTGTGCTACAGAATAGTAACCCAATATTTTCATCACATTTGCAGGGTTCAGCGTGACACACACATGCACATACACTTCATGCTTCATTCAGCAAAGAGCTTGAACATGCTTTAAACTTAGTGACTTAGGATATGGTTAATTCCAAACATGTGGTTTAAATCCCTTCCTAAATCGAAACCCTTGTTAACAGATCCAGACTATGAAAATAAAGATGCAGAGGACTTTCAAGTAATTGAAGAGGCTGTAGTAGTATCAGTATATATCAGTATACACAGGTGACCTAACTTTAATGTATAAACTGTAATCTTTCAAATTATGTATTATTATTAATATGAGTTTAGATGACAAATATGAGGGAAAAGGGTAGAACTATCTGAAGTTTTTTCAACAAGCTGGCACAGAGCAAAACAGGCTGTATTTTAAAATTCAGATTAAAATATTCTGACTTGATACAGAATGTAATCTTCCATGAATTCCCAAGATGCATGCAAGATAAACCTTCGAGCAGTTGTAGAATTGGATTCTTATTTTCTGTGAGCACAGGCTACAGCTGTGTCTTAAAAGTAAGACACTGAGTTTGGAAAGTGTTAGGTAGATGCACAAATGATCCCTTGTGTTTCAAGTACCAGTTTAGTGCACAGATAGATGTAAGCAAGTTAGAATCAAGTTTAGGAATAATTTCTGCTATAGCCTTTCATTTCCTTTACCATATATCTGCTTACTTTTCTAATGAGATAGAGAGTCCAACTTATTTAGGACACCCATATACATACTTTAACTTCTGTTCAGAGCGCAACAAACACCCCAGAAAAAAACATTTACATAAAAATACACAGCTACCTAATGATTTGCTTTTTTGGTCTTTAAAAAAAACAACAAACCATAATGGTGAATGCTGTCAGCAACATCTCTTCTGAAAGTGATCTTGAGACCCAAATTGCAATACTTACTATCAGAACTTAAAGAATAGAACTATGCATACACACATACATCCTCTTGGATTGTTTAGGAAGTATTTTCACCCCCTTCCTTCACCCATTTCCTTGAATATGCAGGCAACAAAATTTGAAAATAAACAATTTGTAGTCCTGTAGCCTTCTTCAAACTCTCTTGTTCTCTGCAGTTATCTTACAAACAGATTTTAGTACCTGTAACAATTAGTCCTAGTCCAAACAGCTGATGAGGTGCACAGCACATCCATTTAACACACTGATGCAGTAGAAAACTGTCAGCTTCCTCCAAGGAATTTTCTGCTGGATCGCTGGATTTAAGCACCTCCTGAAAAGGTTCAACTTACAGCAGTAGCAGCACCAGAGAGATAGTGAGCTGCAGACTGACAATAAGATGAAGGAAATGTGAGATCGCCTTTTTGCAGTAGCAAAATCAAGTTATTTTGTCTGTTCAAGGACCCATATCCTAATCAAATCTGGAAAAGGAACTAGTCTGAAATTTATGTTATATATCCTATTTATATCTTCTGTTACGAGAGCTATTGGATATTATACAATTTCGTGGATCATTCTAAGAAAAGGGAAAGTAAATTAAAAAGGACTGCTTTCTCCAGTAAAATACAAATTTAAATCAGATTTTTGACTGCTGCATATTGTATTTTTATGATGCAATTTATATATACTACATTATGTGAATGTTTTGAATTCAGCAATAAATTGTAGTACTGGTAACCCCAGAAAAATATGCAAGCGATTCTGTGAGCATAACGGGGTGTTACCCTATTCTGTACTTAGCCTCCTTATGCATGTTTGTCTTTGTTGTAACCTCACCCACATTGCACTATATGTAAATTTGAAGACTTTTTAACAGCACATAGAGAATCCAAATCTCGACTGCTAAAAATAACCATCTCTCCAGGATGATTTATTTCTTTCAAAACCAGGATTCCAGTTCTGAAGTGAATCGTGTTGGTGTGTTTCTTTGTGCCACACGCTATGTTAATTGTACTTGATTGTGTACACAAAGCAAGCAAAGCGGCGTACCTGTGAGACAGCCCAAGAGGGCAGCCTTTGGGTGGGGACCTTGCTGTTACAGCCCAGTATCACAGGGAACTGCCATTTCACATTTTCTTGCATGGACAGGACTTAAAAGAGCTGGGGAAACCATTTGAGGCCCCATGAAAAACAGAACTGTCTGCTCGTACAGTAAGTACAAATGCTCTCTACCTTTTGAAATGGGCCTCTACAGAAAGTTGCCTTTCTGTACTAAAAGCTGAAGTACAGGCAATTATTTCTGGCGGAGTTGGTAATTTATTTTATTTGATCATTTAATGGGAAAAAATCTTTCTCCAGTATAGGACAGCTTGCTTAAACATTTGCTTTATGCACACATTAAAGTATAATTAAGAAAAAAAGAGCAAACATTAAAAAATAAGATTTATCATGCTAGGCTTATTCAGTAACCTGTTTGGTACAAGAAAGCTTGACTATACCTTACAAGAAAACAGAATATAGCAATTTTAGATGTTGTAGAGTTGGCATGTCTACTAAGTTTCTTTTTAGCAATGTCAAGTGAAGATTGGTTTCTGTCCAGGCAGAGAGTTTCTCTTCCATATTTTAAAAATAATTGTACAAGTCTTGACCTTGCTGAGTTCTGCTAAATTTACGGCCTATGTTACTAATTTCACCTGCAATCAAGACATGAGAAACACCCAAGTGAAACACACACATTCTGAGAAACTCCGAATTGGGAACTTCTTGTCTGTGAAATGCAATGATTCCACCACCAAGACCTTACCTGACTGAGTAATTATCAGTCTGAGGACTGGTTCAATTGTATGCACTGACCTTCAAGGTACAAATGTCAATTTAATTTGCTAGCCAGAAATAGGAACTTAGATTGCCTAAAAGCATCGGGTATTACAATTCTGAGTAAGTATGGGAGTTTGAAGAAAGTATTCATTGTTTAAACATGCTTTAGTGTGAATTTGGTTTTACTCTGTAGCACTGCCCTTAGGAGTTCACTGAACTTGACAGTACATTTGAATGTTTGCCATTAACTGTGAAGTAATGGAACTTACATCTAATATAACAGTATATTACTGTCAAAGTACAACAAATGTCTTAGCAGCAACACTGAAAGACACATTTCAATAGCTACTTCTTCAGGGAAAAAAGTCACTGGGATTAAAAATGATATGCTAAATTTACATGTTTGTCTTTAGGTGCCGTTTTAGAAGAATAGCCTCTGATCAAGAATAAGAATTGTTGTCGGAATAATATGCGAACAGGTAATTTCTTCCAAGTCTTTACATGGATATGTATACATACATAATTAGAATTCATTAAAATTGCATTGATTTTGACAGCTGCCATTGGGATTGTCAAAACTGCTCCACAGGGCTGTCTTCACTTACTAGTCAGCAAACTAGAGTTCACCAGTCAGTAGTATAAATTCTCTTAAGGATATGTTTGCTTTGATCAGTCCTAATATTTCACAGTTCGTGACTGATTAGCATACAGTCCAAAGATGCTTATAAAGTGAGGAAACATGCATCATCCCCTTTATCTTTTGTCAACATTTCCCACTCCTCCCCCTTCCCTTTTCCCTTTTAGCAGACTTCAGGATTAGACAGTCTGTAATATTTTAGCCTCTGGACCAGGCAAGACAGCCGAGTTAACACGTGGATTGTCAAGGCTGGCTTGGTTCTTCGGGGGTTAAGGTGGTGTTGAGCCTTTATTTGTTTTTCTTTTTAATAGATAGGACAGTCAGGTTACAAAAGTTTATATGCAAACAGACAAGATAGTTTAGGGACAGGTTTTCGTGCATGTCCTCAAAAAGAATAATTGAGAATTAGTGTATTTAGAGGCTGCTGTTACTTCTGCCAGTTTGAAGTATTTGCAGTCTAGAATTAGAAAGAACAATCTTGTTTCATACCTCTTCCCTTCTCCTCTCACCAAAACCTGACTTTTTTTTTTTTAAAAGTAACTTTTGTGTCCTACTTCTCTTTATTTAATCTCTCACATAGAAGGGTATATCAAAATACACACATATATATATTGTAGAACATATATTGATAGAGTTTCTACAGCTGTATTAATTGAAAAGCTAAGTCTTTTGTATTTTTTTAATTGCCTATCGTCACTTGACTTGTTAAACTTCTCTATCTTGATTATGGTAGTCTGAATGTAGTATACATTTGACTTTCAAAGCATACAATTTGCATTTTTAGATTAATATACTGTATTGACTTACCTCATGAAAAATCATAACATATTCACTGATGCAAATTTAATTGGGTTTTGGCTTGTACTGAAGCCCTTCTGATTCTCCAGTATACTCTTTTGCATCATTGACTATAAATTTAAAGGGATAAACTGTTGCTTTCATACTTTCCTGTCTATAAATACAAAGCTATAGCTTTCACATTTGATCCAAACTACTGCATTTCAGTAAAGTAAGTAAATTTTTATATTGTAGCAAAACCTGCTACTGCTAGTAATTAATAATATTTTTTTTAGTGTTAGAGCATCCTGAATTTTCTTTTTTTCTCTTTCATAATTCTGTCATCTACTTTACATTTTATTACTCTGCTAATTTCAATAAGTAGTGGTAATACACACATAATACACAAAACAGAATTAATGAGAAGCACAATTGGATGGAAAATGGGGCACCTGATCTACATGGACCTAGAAGGTTCTTGAAATATCTCATTACTGGTAAAATTAAGGTTACCATTTTTCTCTTAGCACTGGAAAAAAGTCTAGCTCTAGAAAGAAATAGCCTGTAGAGAAACTGTCTGTAATTACAATCAAAAAGGTTTCGAAGGCTTCCTAGGCACTTTTTGTTCTCTCTCTCCACCTCTCTCACTTTTCTGTAATAGTTCTGAGGTATTTTGCTAGAACAGAAATGCCTAGTTGGGCTGCAGAGCTGGTCCTTAACACACAGATCACACCATAACAGTGAGAGAATCACTCTCCCAAATGTTCTGAGACCTGAATGACTTGAGGCATTTAGCTTTCTTCAGTACTCTACCACTATGCCAGTGTGAGACAGGCCTGTTTCTGCATAAACATGAAGAAAAGAAATAGAACCATGAGGCAGGATTTTAAGGAAGTTAAGAAGTTCTCATTAATTCTCATGAGAATTTCTTTGAAGGCTTTCCACAAGCTGTGTAAAGGGATTTTTCTGTGGAGCCTACCTTCTATCACCTCGCTTTTCCATCTAGTAGAATTTCAACAACACTTAACTCACTCAGATGCTTAATAGAGTTGAGAGCAGGTAAAAGTTGAGTTTTGCTTTTTCTCTCTTGATTTTTCTAATTGTATAACTATCCTGATACACTGTTCATCTATTCAATATCCTCTCTTCATTTAAGGAAGGATGTAGCCTTCAATTTAATTACACTGTCACAGAAGTTCCACTGTTATGTTTGAATAGATTAAAATAAAATAATTTATAGTTCTTGTTTAAAAACCTGCTTGTATTTTTCTGTTACCATTTTATTCCTATTGCAATTATACTGTTACCCATACGAAATAATTTTAAAAGTCTTTTAATAGTGAACTTGCAGTAAATGAATTGCCAGTAGACAAGCACAGAAAGCTTTAGAGTTAAAATAAATTTTCATTAACCTCTAACAAGGTAGGGCGGAACACACATTGCTGTTATGCCACATCCCCAGCCACTGCAACAAAGTCAAACATGAACAACCTGTCCAGCCTTACCTCCCCCTTCCTCCAGCTCCCCAATTTATCTGCACACGTGCAAAAAGGTCCAGTTATCATGTCGATGCTAGCACTTTGATAACATGGAACTAAATTCCTGTTGAGCTCTGTAGTATAACTGCCATCGTCTTAAAACAATATAAGGACTTTACTTGCACTCCTGTGTCAATATGCCATCAGAGAAATGGAAGACTGTGTGAAAAGATGGGAGAGTGGAATCACTAGAGATGGTCTAGAGGGTGGCAGGATGCAGGATGTTTTTGTTGCACAGGGTCAGAAGTAGCCAACCTTTTCTGCTACTCCTAGAAAAGTCAGGTTTATTTTATATAGAAAGTTGCAGAAGCTCCCTCTAGGACAGAAGGTCTTGTGGCCATACTTCCTCCCTTTTTTTCTGCAGGAGTACAGGGGAACCGCAACACTCTTTCCTGAAGGACAGATTCCTCTTAAAAAACACTGTATAGAAAATATCTTCTATGCATAAATAATGAGACAGCAGAATTCTTATTTTCAGAACTTCTGGGAGAAATAACAGCAAAAACAACACCTAAAGTGTGAGGTAACACATGATTCTCACGCTTGTGATGTCAGGAGACTGCTCTATTTTTCTTCTGATTGAGCTATTGTGGTTTCATAAGATTGAAAAAAAATATGTTTATAAATATATATGCATATATATAAAATGAGTTACTGATGCATTAAATGTATCATAAATATATGCAGTCCAACTTCCAAATTTAGACTGCTTTCAAAAAGAGTGGAAAGGTACAGTTAGATATTCTATTTAAGCATAAAACAGACAACTGCTGCTATGAGTGCCAACTTCAGTATCCTGTATTTGAGGTTTTATTAGAATGCCTAATTGTGTTTTAAACCCTAACAATTCATAGAGGAAGCATATTGAGTTAGAAAAAAGCCTTTCCGAGTTCTGTGCAAATTACTTTGTAAAAGGCAGTCTTCTACTGAAGTGATGCTTCATAAGCTAGCTCCTGCATCGCTTGTTAAAAACTGGGGTGGGAAAACTTGGTTGTGTCCAGCTGCACTATAATTCAGCTCAATACTGCCTGAAGCAGTCTCAGAACGTCCTGGTCCACACCTGAGACTATTCTGAGTTTACCAGTGCTGACTCCCATTCTCTCACAGATGCTAGCTAAGCTAAAGATAGTTTGTGCCACTGGGACAGGACAAACCAGACTTCATATAGGTCATCACGAGAATCACTGTACTCAGTACGGACTGTGGTCATGAAAGGCAAATGAAGTAACTGAGAATTCAAAAGTTCCTCTCACCGCAACAGAATTTTGCGTTTATTCATATAATTTAGGTGCTTCACATCTGATACGGTGATAAATTTGTCATCTTTTTGCATATCGTTACATGAAACAATTCTGCAAGACAGATCATGTTCTATGTTGCTGGCCTGGAAGGCAAGACTGATACTTTATTTGTTCACAGGGTGGTTTTGTTTGTGTGGAGGTTTGTTTTGGTGTGGGGTTTTTCTTCGGTGTTTTTTTTTAAGGAGGCTACCCTCACTCCCCAAAAGTATAATTGAGATCTCCTTTTATTGATAAAAATACAGAAGTCTCTGTTTTTCTCTGTGTTTGTTTTCATCTTATTTTTAAGATCATGAAGAACTCTGTGGCACCAGTTATGGATCTTTTTGTCTAAATGGAGGGATTTGTTATATGATTCCTACTGTATCCAGTCCATTCTGCAGGTCAGTGAAACTGAGGTTAATGTGTTTAAGTATTGGATGGTAGCTGCCTAAAGACTCTTTCCCCATTTTGCTTCTTTAAGAAATTACTGTTAAAATGGTATATAAATCAAAATACCTCTTACCTATGGCTGTTCCAAATTCAGTAATTCATGCTCAGATTACTTATCTAGCTTGCAGAGACATGACAATATGAGAAAAATGAATGTGTATACTTGTGCAACGGTACTCATTTATTTATGCCATATTTTCTCCCCCCATTATAACACAGAAAGGAACAAACCACCCTTTGTCTTATGGAGTATAGACTGCAAGAAAGGCATTCAGAAAGGCAATTTACATTCCTAGGTTTTCTTCCAGATGAATTATATTGCAAAAATTCTTATAACATAAAATGGCCTGACCTGAACAAAATGCAGAGGCACAAAAAGGAATATAATCTTTTAAGGGGAAAAAAGAATGTAATTCAAGTGACAGCCAAAGACTACTTGATAAAGAAACATCAAGGCAGCAAACAGAGATACTTCTTACACCATTCATTTATGGGACTGTTTTTCTTTTTGAAGCCCATGTAGCACACTGGAAAAGAAGCGTTTCCTAATTTTGCACATGGGTGTTTCCTGCATAAATACAGCCCTATCCTTTTATTTTCTCATTTACCAAGACATAAGAAGATGCTAAATTAAATTCTAATTTTTCACGGTTCTGCATTTACTAATTCTGAGTTATCATTCATCAAAATAAATTACAGTTAATTTAATGGGTTTAGTTAACGTAATAATAGGTGTTCAGACACCTATTACATACACTTAAGGATATTACCTTTTTTCCTTCCATGGCAACTTCTCCTCCCTCTTCAATCTTGAGGTACAACTAATGATAACTGGATGAAACAGTTGAAGAAGGAAACAAAATCTCTTCTAAGATGCCTCATTAAAGTATTTCTTTCTTTTGTTTGGGACAGTTCAAACATTTAAACACTTAAACTCATGCATGTAAACTCATCTAGTAGATGAGAAGAAGCAATGTTGTGGTAAATGCTTATTGTCCCATGTCATACAAGGAATCGGATCCAGAAGTGAGGATAAAGCTCGGAAATGCTGGATGATGACGATCATTTATTCTAACTGCTAAGCCTTGCAAGCTTATGCAATGTAAAATAAATACTATACACACAAAAAGTGAAACAGTGAAATACACGTTGGGTTTTTTTTCTGGAAGGGATCCCATATTATTGATATTAAAATACTTAAAATAGAATGGATAGACTAAACACATCAGTTACACAATTTCAAAGGACCCTCTCAACTATTGCTAGACTGTGTGATGAGGAAGGTGTATTTGATGCAATAAATGTAAACATGAAGTAACAAATATTCAGAACAGGAATATTGAGGAGCACAAGCTAGTCAGCATCGATAATTTCCACTTTAAAAGGCTCCAAATGAAGTCATTTGTAATTCAGGTACTAGAGGATTTTATAATCTGCTGAAGCAGAAAAGTAACATCTTAAGAGCATTTCTGTTATACTCAGGCAATCTTATTGCATTTAAATTATCAAGTATTTTTCTTCTGTATCTAGTGGTTGATTATGAAGTTATATGGGTTTAAATAGAAGCATTCTATTTAAGCATGTCCTCATTCTAAGCATGTTCCTTAATCAGTCAGAGAAGGCTAATTATAGATGAGAAAGGTTTTGTTTACACACAGATATCTTAGTAATCAGCAGTGATGTGAATAGAAACAACAGAAAAAACACATCACTATTCAGCAGAATCCAGAAAAATATTTGGTGCTTTGGAACTTCAAGACTGGCATCGTCACACAGTTGTGCAAAGGTTTTTTTTGATGCAGGTTTCTGCCAAATCCCACCTAAAGCTTCCAAGGGTTCTCAGATCATCTCCCACCAACAGAAAAATTGAATCAGTTTTAGAATCAAAGGCTGAATAATCATTAGTACAGCATTGATTCAAAGGGGGAAAAGGAGCAAGAACAAACTGTAAAAATACCTTAAAACACATTTGCTTTGACATGCTACTTATTTACACAAACATGTTGTGCTAAACATCGTTAGTCCAGATTACCTAATGCAACATCATTGGAAGTAATTTCACAATGTGTCTAGGAAAATTGCATCATTCTTTAGAAATACGTATTTTGTAGCATGCTAACAAACTACGAGCCACTGTTTACTTTTGGAATTTCAGTTATTTTGACCATTCAGAAATGGATATATACATACAAGGTAGAGATTTAATAGAAACAAAACATTAGTTGGCCCCTCTCCCCTATGCAACATTAGCAGATTTTAAATACAGCTGACGTGTGTTAGAAAATGAAGTCGCTCAGCTGCCATCTTCCCTCATTCCTTTCCTAACAATGAGTTAATGTTCTCAGCAGCAAAAGGCGCACCTGTCACCATAAGCAAGATGAGCTTCAAACCCAGGAATGCTCATGTACTAAATAAACATGCAGCAGAATGGAGAAGGATGGAAAAGCAGCTGCCTCAGGTGTATCATAAAACATGAGGCTGAAAGCTGTTTGCCTCAGCACCTGATGTGCAGCTGTCCCATAATCATTAATTAATGCAGTGCAGAATTAAGATTATGTTGTCTGAGTGGAAGCTCTGGTATTTCCATTTTGTCTTACACATGGCAGATTTCTGAGAGCCTTCTTTCTGTATTTCAGACAAAATACAGATGGTATAAGAGCACACAAACACAGCTCCTCTGCTTCCAAGGGCAGTACACACAGAAATTAATAGTGACGCTCTCTTTTTGAGGAAGGGATCACGTTCTGCAGAAGGCAGTGTGCTCAGGCTAAGTACACTAAGCCTTAGAAATCTCTGCCCTGAAATTTCTGTGTATGGCTATCTCCTCTTTCCCCTTCCTTTGCTTCTACCCTAATACAATCTCTCCTCCACCCTTCCTATCCTAATCCAAGAAATCCCATGCAAATCCCTTCTATCACTTTCTGTATATCCCATCCTTGTCTGGCTCTTTCTCCGAGATGGGTCCTTCGTTCTCTTTTCCAAATGTCCTCCTGAGTGATATACTCACTGTGCCGTAAGCCTTCAGAATATACACACTGCAAGTTGCCAGTTAAGGGCTTCCCACTCATCCGGGCTTTTCTTCTTTCTCTGCCTCCAAAACTATACTTTCTCATACCCCAGGCTATTCTGAAAACAAAGCACCCAATTAGTATTTTTCAATTCTGCTTTTAGCTTGAAAGGTAGGAACAAAAGTTAGAATACAGGCTATAAGGATAGCCAAAAAAAGAAATCAATAATTAAGATTTATTTTTAATGGGACATAAAATATAAAATGCAACATTATCTTATGTGTTTGAAAAGTATTAGTGATCAGAACAATACCATTGCCAGATGTGGTAAAGCTTGCCACATAAACACATAGCTAGGGGAATTATAGGGGAAAATAACCCACTCTTTCAACTTCTCTCCAGTAGTAGCATGAGTTTCATTTTACTTTCTAGGTATATGAGTACAGCTTCAGAGTAACAGTTCTGAAACTCCTCTGAACACAAAACTTTGAAAAAAGCTGCTCAGGGCTTCCAATTAACTTTGCCATTGCTTATTCACTTTGGCCTTAAATTCTTTTTCATACTTACTAGTAGCCCTTACAGTGTATGGATTAGGACGACTTTTAGGAGCCTATTATAAACTAAAGGTTGTGGTGATTTTGAAGCTATCAGCCTTGTAGTCTGAATTGCATTGACAAGCAGATAACTTTTCAGCTGTCTTTTTCTGCTTAGAGCCTTGTATTTACATGTAAGTAATTTTTATACCAAAAAGCATACGGGTTTTTCTTGACTAGAGTCAAGACTCCTGTAGTATAGTACTAAGCAATAGGAGTCTGTATGCATATTTGACTCAAATCCTACTTCTGTTTTAAAATCTGTCAGATATTTGCTTACAACGCCCACCTTCGAGTCTGGAAGAGAAAGAAACCTCACTTTCTTACCTAAATAAGACAGGCAGTAGACACTTGCACAGTCTCACAAACTGCATCTGCAAAGGAGACAGCAGAAATGCCCTGTGTTATTTTAGTTACCGATGGGATTGTAAAGGATCAATATAATTGTGGTCATGTCCTGACATCTTATCCAATACGGCCTATTTCCTTCCACCTTGTATTGATGCTGATATGGGTAGTTTTGATTAATACCCTATGCTGAAAGATTCTGTGGGTTTCTTTACCCACATGTTAACCCATATGTTAGTGTTTTGTCTCCAGCATAGCTCCTCTAGTAAGTTTATATACAACAGTTGAGGCTGGCTTATCTCATCTGACAAGAGGTGTGGGTGTGTGTGCACGCGTGTGCAGGCATCTAAGAAAGCAGAAATCTGGATGTGATATGAAAATGGGAGATTCTAGTCTCACAGCTTTTTCTCAAACATTTGAAGGCTGTTTTCTTTCAACTCCAATTGAACTGGAAATCCTAATTTCTTAGAGAAATAAAGACCTTTTTTCCCATTTTAAAAATCAATTTTGGAATGCTACATCCTAGGACTGCTTAAAGCCAACAGGCAGCATGTGCTGAAACAGCAGGCTAACGGCATGCAGACAATGTGCATCAGCAACACCTGGACTAGTAACAACAAGGCTTAATTAGTGTAACCCCCTCTAACTACAGCCTAGAAACAGGCTTCTCTATCTTCTGCACTCATTCGGTCTAGTGCAGAAGCACAGCTGCCTGCCATATTAACAACTGCAAGTGTGTCACGCTTAAATTGTGCTCTACTTTCAAGCATCCATTACAAGCAGATAAAGTTGCCACTGACTTTTAAGGCTGTGTATAATAAGAGCGACCACCTCTAGGAGACACTAAATAGATACCATCAGTCTGCATTACGTTCATAGTCCACACGCTTGTTAGAGACTGCTTTACTGTCTTGCCTGGGGTCACTGTGTATGTAACTCCAGTGGAATTATTAGAGCTCTGCTAACGCAACAGGAAAAGCAAATCTTCTGAGTGAGTTCCACTGCTAATTACTGAAGTCTGCTTAGTTTCTGTCCCACCGATTTTAGGAAAGGATGTACAGCAGAAGCCTTTCTCTCTCTTGGCTGTCTTAAAGCACCTCAGTTGCTTCTATATTTAACTTAGTCCTTCACCTGTTTGTAAATCAGCACCGATGACTTCATGAAAGCTTGTGCAAGCCAATATTTGAACATTTGGATTTTCAGAAAAGCCCTAACTGTAGCAGAACCTGGTGGTAGGGTCACGTTAGCTATAATTTTGATTATTTAAATGTAACCAAAAGATACTTCATCTCAATTTTCCTGTTTCTATGAAAACCTCCATAATTTTTATGTTATATGACAGTATTTTCTACATCCCAACAGTTCTCTAACCCTAGCCTTTTACCTAATCCTATATGCAACTCTCTTCAGTGCTAGAAGGACTGTCTTTTCTTTTTCCTGCATCATTTTTCTCTTTAGGCTACTGACTTACTCCCTTTACACTCAGTCTCTAGAACTTTTCGATGAGCCTTAGTTTGATGCCAAAACCTATTTATTTTTTCTTCCTGTATCATTTTAGCCTTGCATTGTTCTCCAGTTTTCATTGGTATTCAAGAATACTTCTATGAATTTTATATTCCATTTTCTATCCCTGTTATTCTATTCAGCTCTCCAAAGCATTTCTCTCTCACTTGCTAGAGAACAATGCCCCACTCAAACTACACTTGTATTCTTAAAGTATTCTACAGTATTTCAGAAATAGGCCACTGAAATGCCACTGTACTTAGAGTAAATATCTGGAACATTATCTCAAGCAATCAGAGCAGTCTGCCTACCCTTCCTTCTCCCAGCAGTCAAACACAGTCACTTTGAAAAGTCTCACAGTGCCCTTAGTAAATGATGGCTGTTTGATCAGTTGCACGTCTTTAATATATGATGATAATTGACACTTTTTTCCTAGTGTCTAAATCTTGCACTTCATTTCCAAAAGTGAAGAATTAAAAGAAATGGTAGTAATTCTTTGTGCAACAGTTTAGACAAGTAGTCCTGAAATAGTGGTCCATAATCTACAGACAGTGGTGCTGGGAGTCACATCAAGTATGCACGGTGGTACGCTCACCGTGATCCATTTGTCTCATTTAGATATGCCAGACATCTTGCTTTCTTGGCACTTCCTCCCCGCTCTGCCTTCTTATCCCTCATCTGAAATTATACCTCACAGCTGCCAATGGCAGTTGAGAACTTCAAGTATGTTACCAAGTTCAGACCATTTTTCTCAGCTGGAGCCTGAAATTGCTTATGTCACAGATTATTATGACTTCAGTGCCAGAAATAGCAAAAAGGAGCAACATCTTTAGTAATACAAATAGAGAGAAGCACATTTGCATATATAAAAGATACACGCAGAATGTAGTTATTGAATGAAGTGCTTGCCATTTTCTGTAATGCAATAAATTCCTTAAGAAAACTTAGCAGGGTAAGTGCAAAATGTAAGACAAATGAAGATTAGTTTAGCTTCAACCTATCTGGTTTTGACTCAATATGAATTACTAAGCCCTTAATTTTATTTATTTTTAATAAAATATCACACCATTTTACCATGGTAAAATACCATATTCATTTTAATCCTTTCTTCAGAAGTTTTCAGAAGCTCAATGCATAAAATAAGCATAGTAGAGAAGACTTTTAGCTAGGTCTCTCCAAAAGAGGGTCATTCACCAAGCATGTAACATGTTCTGGCATGAATTATTACACTGCATAAATTACTTTTGGAATTTAAGATGTGCTGTGTCTCAATGGATTCCTGTTTCCTTGATCTATTTAGCTGAGGGTACTAGCTCTTACAACAAAGCAAGCTAGAAAGTTACAGGAAAGGGGGAACAGAAAGCTGTGTGAGAGCCCGTGGGATGACCCAGGTAACACTGAAGAGGTGGATTTAATTAATTAAATCTGGCAGTGGAGGAGGCAGATTTAACTGCGAAGTACACCATTATGAAGTATATTGCTAATCCAATGAATGTATTAACTTGATGCCCAAGATGCCCAATTGCCTTTGTTCCAGAAACATGAGGTGAGTGGAAATTCCATAAGAAAACTTGCTGTGAAGCAAATATAAACCTTGAGTTATGCCATAACAAGTTCTGTCCCCACTTAAGACCAAAAGAAGCCTTTGTGCTTTTCATATTAGATGACAAGTTACCATCTAATCGGAATAAAACTTGGTTTCCCAGGTGTATTGAGAATTACACAGGAGCCCGTTGTGAGGAAGTTTTGCTGCCCAGCATCAAGTCCCAAACAAAAGGTGACCTGTTTGCAGTTTTCTTGGCTTCGCTTCTTCTTCTAGGAGTTCTTGTAATTGGAGCATTCTACTTCCTTTGCAGGTAAAAGTGCTTCAGAGTGCTGAAGCTATTTAATCAAGTAGAAATTTCTTCTGGTAATCATGTACTAATTATTTGAATGTAAAAGTATGTAATGAATTATCCATAAGGTTTGTATGGAATGAAGCATAATTAATGTGGATGTCTTAACTTGTTGCTTGTAATATTTTACTCAATGTCTTTTCTAAGTTGTTACTTACAGTTGCTTTGTAAAAAAAGCCACGTAGTACACCCATTTCTGAGAGATTTTACAGTCTACCCAGAGTTAATGCTAACATTTTAAAACATTAGTCAACCCTTATGTTGTCTAAAGACACAGAAGTAGAAGCAAATTACCAAAGCGCTTAGGGATCAGAAACTGTTCCACTGCATTGAAGTAGCAGCCAAACCAACTGGTGCCATTAGCTCTCATTTCCTTTACAGTTCCTGGTTTAAAAAGGAAAACTAAGGAAAGAATCAAATTCAAGAATAATCCCAGGTAGATTTTTATTAACTAACTAACATCTAGAACAAATCCAAGGGTTAACTCATTTATCCAGGATCATCCACATTTGAGTAGCATGAAAACGTCAGTGCTAGACAGCAAGTGCTGCAGGTTTGGTTTTGGTAGCATTTTAGGCATAGTAGGACTTCAGAAAGCCATAATCAGAAAACACGGAAGCAGTTACTGGGATTAAGTCAACTATTTGATGCTGTACAAACATCAGTACACTTATACCAAACCCAAACAAACTTACTGTCTTCACTTACTCTCTGCATTTATGTACACAAGTCAAACTCCTCTGTCCCCTCTTGTTTTTACAGTACAGCACTTTTTGTCAGAGCTCCTTTTGTTGTATACTGTTAATATGTATTTATGCTTTTATGAAGCAGCTTACAAGCCCCTGTGATTCTTAGCCATCACAGACTTGCAGCCTCTTCCTGTTACTCCTGTGCTGCATTTCTCCTTGGTTATGATAACCTAAGGTTCTTGCAATTCTGCTCTTTGCTCTCCCATAATCACATTGCCAGATCAGCCTCCCTGATCAGTGCCTTTCAATGAGCGACCTTTGGAATAACTGGTCTAGCTTTACCTCAGCTGCTGTCATGGAAACCCACTGAATGCCAGTTTTTCCCATAGCTGAATATATTTAGAAGAGATAGAGCAGCATTTGATAAAACAGAGTTTGTATCAAAAAACACTTGTTGTAGAGGATACCCCCTACCTTGGTAATTTTACTTAAATTAATCCTGTCTTAGCAGCAGAACGCCACGGCAGTTGTTAGCTAAAGAACGTTTTCAGATTACTATAAAGTTATTAGAATAGAATACAGCTTTAACTAACTAAAGAAAAAATTCATTCAAGTCTCATAAAGGTATGGAGAGTGTATCTTTAGAAGTAAAGCCTGTCTCTGAGAAGAGAAAAAAAGTCTTCAGAGAGCAGAGAATCTCTTAAAAGATCCTTTTCCTCTTGCATACAGCAAAATTAGGGGAAATCTGGAGACACAATCTACTGAGTTTTACTGTCAAAGAGCCTTGCATTGCGAAGTACAGAAGCTTAGAATAATCACAGAATCATAGAATGGTTTGGGTTGGAATGGACCTAAAAGATCATCTAGTTCCAACCTCCGAATAATAACAGCAATTACAGGGCTGTGCAAGTCTCTTACTAAATAGTTGGAAGTTGAACCTCAACTACTTTATTTCTTTATAGGAAATGAATTTACTGAAGCTTTACTTAACTGGCAGAACAAGTAGTAGGGCCTCTTTATAAGAAAAATACCAAGGGCAGCAACTCAGTCTTAACATAGTTGCCCTTGAACCTTTCTTACATACCAGAGTAGCTTGGGAAATCTCATAAAATCATTATCAACTTCTTTAATATAAAGAAAAGAACACAACTGTCTAAAATTTTTTTGTCTTACCTTTACACGTCGGAGGCTGATGTAGCACAATCATCTTCTGCTAAAGAACTCATCTATAAAAGAAACACTTCACTTCTAACAATCCGTATCTCTTGACTGAAGTGACCAACATACAAGAGGAGTCTCAAGTGGATACTTTAATCTACTCTCCTCTTTTCAGCTATATAAACAAGGATTATTGCTAAGAGCTGTCATTAATATAATTTTCTTTTCCCCCAAATTTGATCTACCACCTCTATCATAACATTCTGGAAGAGGGTGGAACCGGGGCTCGGAACTGTTAGCTGAGAGTCTGCATCATCTTTGATTTGTCCTCTTGATAGACTATATTGAATTTAAAATGTTAATGGAAACATTGTGCTATCAAGTTTCCACTATTACACTTTATTAACAAATATGTTTGACCCAGAATAAGAAAGCAGAGAGTTTTTTCCCCCATACTATGTGAGAGTACAGATTTCTGTGGCTCTTTCAGCCCAGGATTCTAGTGCAGTTTTAGTATAGAATAATGCAATCTGGAGGGATGCAGAAGAGGAAACATTAATTGCAATTTAGGATACAGAAACTGAATTCCTAAAATTATGCATCAAATCTTTCAGAATTTAGGAAATCAGTGCTCTATTTTCTTGTCCCTGTCATCCCTCTTACCCCACTTCCTTTCCAAGTTTTCTTCCTCTCAGGCTGCTTGGGGAAGATTTCAGGACCAGGCATGTGCAAGTGCATTTAATGCTCCCTACAAACAAATCCATTCAGCATACAAGGGTGGAGAGAAGGGATTTCATTGCTCTGCTTATAAAACCAAATCATAAGTAATGGTGAAAGTAACCCATAAAAGAAAAGGGCTGCATAGGAAAAGCTCTGGGTGAACAGTGGGAAATAATTCTCCCTTTATATTTAGCTGAGTCATCACATTTTTATCAGCCGAGGATTTATTTTTTCCAATCTGCCAACAATCTGCTGTTAAGCTGATTTCGTGCTGTATTTGATTATGCACTAGGGTTCATCAACATGGTCTGGGAAAGCATACCTACGAGGAGGAGGAGGAGAGAGAAAGATATTGAAAAGACAAACAGCATTTGAAATGGCTAGAGAGTGAGAATGATGGAAAGTAGAAGAAAATAGAGGAAAGGAACTGAAGGGCTGAGTGAAAGGAACAGCAGAGAACAGAGGGAGGGAAAAGTGGTCAAGGACTGGTGATGAAAAACAGCAGTTTAGAACGAGCAAAGATAAACAGTACTCCAGGATTAAACCTCCCACTGTTGCTGGAACCTGCAGAAGGAAAGGCTACTATATGTTGATAGAATATAGCTATTTAGGTAGTAAAGTGAATAGCTTTAATTTACTTTTTGAAAAAATGATGAGGAATGTTGTTGCAAAGAAAAGACTATGCTTTTATGTCTCCTCAAAGATGAGTATTGTAAAATAATTTTATATCATGTTGTAGGAATTCATAAGAACAGGACTGTCCACACCCAAAAATAATGAGAAAACCAGTTCAGTACATTAGCTTCCTTTTATCAAGTTTTCTCAAGGAATGTGTTGTTTCATAGGCAATAACCATCGCTTCTCTGTCAAAGGGGAAATCCTGGTTGTTAAAGGGCATGCTCAGTTCTGTTTGCTACTTTCCTGTAAAAGCTCAGCACATAAAACTATTGCAATTTCTAACTATTTGGATTCACTAGAAGATATGGCATCGTGCCAACAACCGTATTTTAGCAAAGACAGTAAAATATTTACATTGTGAATGTAAAACTTACCCATATATATATATATAAAATCAGAGCTGGTTTTATGAAAGTGATTTGCTACTTGACAATGAAAGAATGAGTAGGCTTCTGTGTGGCTTCAGGCTCGGGGAGCTGCATAATGTGTTAGCAGAGCAGCGCACGAAGGTAGGGCAAATCCAGACCTAGCTGTTCTCTATCTCTAAACAAACACACACACACCCCCAGGCAACAAATGGTAGGTAAAGCCTATTGTTTTGACCTGGGGAAAACAGGAAAGTATGCAAAAATCCTTGCTATTACATTGTTACTGAGGTACCAAATGGCATATTTTGCTACAAGCAAGTCACCTGTCAGTACAGGTCCATCTGGCTGCCTTTCTCCAGAAACATATTGCACCAGGGTTACTGGAAGAGGAATAAGAAATGTAGCTGATTAGTATAGATTCCACATAAGCCAGCTTTTATTTAAGAACACTATAGAGGCCTGAATGCCACACAGACAGCTTAGAGGAACAGAGAAAACCCTAGGGAAAACTAAAATAAATGTGCAATTAATTTCTATACTTTATTATAAGTCCATGTTGAAATGCCAAATTACCTGTAAGAGAAGTGTATGTTGATGAACAGGAGCTCAGCCAGCCAAAACAACAGGGTCTAGGAATAAAGCCATGTAAGCTGTCCAAGACAACAGACTTTGTGGAGGAGTTAGATCACCACAGGACACAAACTGGACAGAAAAGAGAATAGCTCACGACTGTTCTCAAGAGAGCAGATGTCTAATTACTATTAAAAGAAAGGGAAAGAGACAGCAAGAGATAAGCTCTATTTAAAAGATCTGTTTTTCCTCAAGAAAGTGTAGAAAATATCACATTATTGATATTTAACTTACCAATGCTAAGAGAGTTAATGATAAATTAAGTAATTTTGTGGTATCTACTAATTGCTTAAATAAAGACCTAAGAAATCAGACAAACAGGAACATTAACTTCAGGAGAGAAGCCATGTAGTTCTGAGTGCTGTTTCTGCCTCTGATGTCTACTCTCCCTCAAATACATGCTTCTCAAAAACGTTTAGTATTCATTAGAAAGTAATTGCAGAAGATCCATGTAACTTTTTTTCAGTGGAAGCACCATTCAATTAATTCATCTCTTCCCTGGTAAATTTTTTCACTCTGTGTGGTTTTTTTTTCCTCCCTGTTGCCTCTTTGTTTCTTCTGGTCAGGAAAGCTTCCATCCCAAGGACGAGTTCTTCAGAGTGTGGTGCCAACCTGGTTGAGACTACAACCAGCAATGGCTGCAACAGTGAGTACATTTAAAATTAAATGATTTCACTCCTTAAGGCAGGCAGGGGAGGAAGCTTTCTATAATTAAAAGCATGTGTTTTGTTTTTTTTTCAGAAATAATAACTGAGTAAAGCATTAGAGTGGAACAATGGTGGGAAAACATCATGCAGAGGAACCCTAAGAGTACAGCAGTGATAAGAGGCTGATGTGGTAAGCAAGATGAGAGAAGAAGGTAGACTGAAATAGGAAACTTGCTTATGTGTTGGAGAAGACTACAACTAAGACATAGATAAACAGTTGCACTTACTAGAGTTTCTATGTGTTTTTAAAGGTGTATCAAATTATACCAAAATCACTACAATCTATGTCTGAATTTTGTGAGATTTTTCATGACAAGTTACTGTTTTGAGTAATGCACAGGTAGATGCATGAGATAATTTTGGTTTTTACTGCATGGGAACTGTGAAATAATCTTTTTTTTTTCACTTCACACAGAATCTCAGATAATCATAGGGAATTTAGCATGAGGTAATACTTTGAATTTTGTTAGAATTGTCCTTTTCACAGGATCGCCCCAGAGGAGTTGAGGACTGTCTTGATTCAATAGTTTCAAAATTTATACCTGTGATACATGTTCAGAATTTGGCTTGTTTCAGACACACTTACCAGATGTAGGGAAAAAAAAGTACCTTTCTCTAGCTAACACCAATTGTTTTTTTTTTAATGTAAGACAACATGAGGATAAGGTATCACTGCTAGTGTACTGATCAGCTTCCTGGCACAAGATTTTAATTCAAATTAAAAGAGAAGAGACTGGTAATGGTTAAAAGAAGTTTACTAGGCAGAGTATTTACCCTTTGTTTGGTATATGTCCCTAATATTAAGCAAGATACCTTCCTTGATGGTTTTATTTTTGTCTTGCTGCCTTCTGAAAATCTCACTACTGAGGGAGATTTAAACCTTACTTTAAATTTTCCAGTTGATATTTCAGATACTAGAGGTCAGGAATTTTATTCATCAGGTCCATTCCTGACACAAAATATTATCCAGCCAGGTGTCTTGGCTGAAAAAGTGCTGCTAGCTCTAAAAATTTGTTTGTTTTATGCACATAACCATTTGTTGATCACACCAGTATATTATTTATCATTTTCTGGTTCCTCACAGGATTCTCTCCCTCAGACAAATAGAGGCCAAATGACATGGTCTGTCTCTCTCTCTGCCTTGACAACACAAACAGACTGTCTTGTTAGTCAGAGGCATAGAAAACGTGAACTGAACAATTTTCTTTTCAACTCATTTCTAGCACTGGAGGTTGAAACCAGCAAAAATCAGATATGTTTCCATCATGGCACATTACCTAGCAGCTCTTTATATGGGATTTATAAGGTTGTACTGAAGAGAAAGTTAATTGATAAAAGTTCAGGAATTGAAAGGGGAGAAAACGCAGAACACAGATTTCTTATCTCTGAAATAAAATATCTTGAAGTGTATAAAAATTTAGGTGCAAAGAAAATGTTGAATAAGCTTCTATTCCTAGGATGTCTATTACATGCTCTAGTGTTAGAAAAAATAGCGTGTATTTTACGTCACTGTAGACAAAGTGGCAGCGAGACAGAGAAGAAAAGACATGCTGTTACAGTGTATAAGGTAAGAAGTCAAAGAGAAAACCATATTATAATAGCTACTAGAAAACAAACCAGAAAAATACATTACCTTCCGAGGACTCATGTCAGAGAAGTTAGAGTTCAAATTAACACTCAGCATCTGAAGGGAGAATCTGAGGCCACCAAATCAAGTAGAGGATCTAATCCAGAGAAGTTCCTGATCAAGTTATATGAAGCACTAAAAGATCACCTTCTCCTCACATTATCCGACCTTATATGTTATTTTCTGGACTTCAGACCTTTAGCAGATACTTTGAAGGAAGCTGGTAATACTGTTTTAAAGGCTAGGAAAGAGAAAGGCGATTTTTCATCAGATAGGGACATGCCCCTGTTGCATACAGAGTGTAGGACATTCGTAGCAGTACTGACAGCTACATTAGAATCAGCGTTACCTAAAGTACTTGTCATAGCCTCAGTGAAAATTGGTCAGAGACAACTGCTTTTAGATAACTGCCAGATATTAATCATGAGACATTCAGACTTAACGTTAAAGTCTGGTATACTATTTTCATTGAGAAAGGAAATAATAATAGAAGATGTAAGAAATAAATGGACGGAAGTTGTACTCTATAAACCCTTAGAACCCTCCCAGCTTTCTAGACAGACATGGAATAGTAATTCACTGTTACCAATCTTGTTTGCATTATTAAGGAAACAACTTGTACAAAAAGTGAGGATGAATAAACTAAAACCATGTTTAAATGCAAACGAGTTGATTTACGGAACAATGTTATCTTTGAAGGAAATCCTATTAGCAATTCAGAGTGCTTCAAACCCACTGCATTTGAGAACATTTCAGCTTCTAAAACTAATTATTTCAGTTCACAAGCTTTGTGAATTTCATGTTCAGGTCAAAATGAGATCAGGCTACAAATTCATTTTAAGGTGGTCAAATGCCACAGAAAGTACCGGGTAGCCAACATTACGTGTAATTTAATAAAGTAGTACAACACTCTTCTAGCAATGCTTGCTTACAAAATTAAGCAAGTAGTCCTGTGAGCAATAAAGCTAAGGAAACACCAGTTCCAGTAGATCAGATCTTGTGGCTGAGGTCACTGGAGTCTAAAAAAGCATTATGTGTATATGCAGGGATGAGTAGTAAGGTCTGTCTTCTCCGTTTGACTCCTGTTTTCATGAAAGAAGATCTCATGTCTTTAAAATCACCCCTCCACCAGCTGAAAGGTTATGGCAGGAAGAAAACGGTAAAAGACTAATTTCCTAGAAACCTCCACTAATATTACTATTATAGTGTTATGGCAAAAATTCTTTTATACCTGAGGATCATGTTTTCCTTCCAGAATCTTGTAGTAAAGGTCTCTTCATAACGTGTTGCCTTTTGATCACTTTCACAACGAAATGCCAGCCATTAGCAGGAAACCGCTTTATAGACCTAAATAAGAGGTTGCTTGTATGTTACTCAGTATATACTAACTGTTTCATTAGTAGCCCAAACAAACTGGGGCAAAGTACAATGAAAGGAGAAGAAGAAATGGCTGTTCAAAGAAAACAAGAGGATTTCTCTGTGCTTTATAGTCTTCTGATTTATATTGTTAAATACTAAGCAGGACGACCAACGGGAAGTCCGTTTGGTAGCACTTCCCATTTTAATGTTGTGCAGCCCCTTCACAATTTACTGCACTAAAAAAGCCTATTTCCTTCCTGGCCCTGCATTTTTAAAGAGCAGCAGAGGGGGCCTGATAATATGACTTAGTCCTTTGAAAAGGGAAAACAGAGAATAAGTAGGGGAGAGAACTTGCCACAGTAGAATTGGTGTCTGCGCTGTTGCTTTTGGTTGCGAGCGTTCTGACGACGAGCTGCTGAACTGACCAGAGTCCAGGCAGAAAGGGAAAGCAGCAAGCTTACCTAAAAGGCTATAAATTCCTGTTATGTGTTCAGCAAATTTTGTATCAAGAGATACGTACCAAGAAGGGACTGCCCAGGGAGAGCTTTAGCCAAAGGTGGTTATGGATTTAACATGGGACACCCGACTCTTCTACATTAAAAAACAAACGAAACCAACTCCCTCAACTATGTTCCTTTGGTACTTAGCATCCTTTCAGATTTAAAGGATATCAAGCTATTTCCAGTAAAAACTGAAAGGACTGTGGGTTAGTTTGGGTAAGAGTTTTCACTTATATACTCAAACTCAGAGATATTAATGAAGATGTATTTGTACAAGTTTGGGGGAAAAATGGAACTACATTGTCTTATGATTCTCTGGCAATATTATTAGATTACCAGGATGCATATGTTCATTGTACCCCTCTGGGATATAATGCCTTTTGTTGATGTCTGTATCTTAAATGAAGAGATGGAATATTCCTGTATCTCAGATTACATGGAATAATCAAAAGAATCCAGACATAAATTACTTGCTTTTTTGTTCAAGATTAGTGAAAAAAATGCTTCTTTCAAGAAAGTTCTGCAGTATTTCCTACGCTTTGGGGAAAAATGAACAAACAAAAAAACCCAAACATGTGCATGTCTAAAGATGT
This sequence comes from Numenius arquata, assembly GCF_964106895.1. Classification (NCBI taxonomy): domain Eukaryota; kingdom Metazoa; phylum Chordata; class Aves; order Charadriiformes; family Scolopacidae; genus Numenius; species Numenius arquata. The sequence continues at coordinate 20,124,673 of NC_133586.1, read as the reverse complement.
TTAAAAAAACCACAAAGCTTTTTCATTATTGTATGTAAAATGACCTGTTTGTGCTCATCCAAAGTCTGTCCTTGTTTTTCTTGTGATTGTAACTTGTTCAGCATAATCTGTGTGCAATGTGAGAGAGCAATTTGAAAAGCAACAAATACAAATGTTGTGAAATCCCGCTAGGCAGGTTGCCACTCAGCTCCATGTTTGGGACTGATACTCCACAAAATATTCCACCAGGAATTATTTCTATAGCCAGCTAAGGGCACGTAAACAGAACCTGCAGCTGTAAAACCTGAAATAACAAGAGAATAATGCTGTTTTCAACCTCCAGATTAAAATTAAAATGAATTTCTAACACTTCTAAATGCATCTCTCTGTCAGTTTGTGTAACATTTGAGCATTCTTTTTCAGTGTACATTAAAAGAGATTGTTTTCAAATTATCCTCTCAATGTAAGTAATGCTATTTTGACTACAACTTTTGTACAGGCAAACAATGGGCTGTAAAAATGTAGCAGAGTTGTACATTTTCCATCACAGAATTTCCTGCCGTTTCAAACTATTCAGTCATTTTCACCAGTGCTGGAGATTGTCTCAGAGTTCCTCTATTGAGGGGATTAGTGTTTGCTCTCAATTTTAATACTGACAACTCAGCTAAGACTAGCTTATTTTTAAAAAGCTGTTTTTAACTCTTATAGCTGTGAAAATTTATGTTGAAAAGGTGACAAGACTGCCACTGATTCACTGATGTGAATCACTCCGAAACATTTATTTTGAGAAGTTTGTGTTACCTGCTAATCTCCATGAGGACCTAGCTGTGAAATGGAACGATGGCAATTTATAAATTGTTTTCTAAAAGCATTTAGAAGCACAAATCCCATTGATTTGGAAATAAAATTTTTGCTCCTAAATTATCAAAGCTCTTAAAAAAAAATTCCAATTAGGCATTTGTCTGCTAATAATTCTAACATAAATACCCAGGTAAGATGATTTCCAAATAATCCAAACCTATCTTAATGCCTTTCTTTGAAAATTTCCAGTTTTTCACTGCAGCTATGTTTGTGTAGAAAAATACCCTACATTGTTATGAAGTGCTGGGAGGCATAAAGGAATCAGCACAAGGGTCCTACAATGTTTGAACTCGTATTTGTTTGACCTAGAGCTGTGGTACAGGACCAAGGGGCACCCCTCCGTCCCCCCGAGGTGAGCTGCCTTTGCCTCACTGCACATCTCTGAGCCTTTAGTCAGGAGACACGTTCCCAGACAGAACACCCTCAGCCTCTTCTGGACCCTGTCTCTGGCTAAGAAATGGGCTTAGAACAGGTAACATTTCAAGTAAGAAATTTGATAATTAAAGTCTAATGTTTATCTTACCTGCTTTTGTGTGCACAAAGTACAGCTGCTGTATTAAGATGGAATGTATTTTAGAGATCCACTGCAGACTCATACAGTAAAAAAAATATCTTCCCCACAATATAATAATGAAAAATAATCAGAGGGGGGAAATAATTATTTTCTTGATATTTGCAGAGTGCTCAGAGATTATAAAGTAAAAGACCCTACAAAAGACCACTTAAATTTACATGTTTACTATCTTTGTTACTTCTAACTATGCAAACTTCCAGACCTCAAACCTTATTTTCCTGTATCATTCTGTTGAGTAAAACAGAAGTAGGCATCTGAATAGCAAATGTTTTTTAACTTACTCTCTCTCATTTAGCCAGACATTAGGGATTCAGAAAACTTAGGCTCATGCTAGTTAGTGTATTATATGAAAACTAATGAACACCCCTAGAGTTACTTCCAGTAGAAGTTCTCCATTTTTAGAAAGATAAAAGTGAATTATGAGGGGGTGAGTTTTGAGATAGACTTTTAACTAAAAATTAATTAAGAATCGTGTGTGACCACTTGTTTTTTCAAAATTCAGTCCGAGGCTTAACATTATCAGCTTTCTCTGCCGCACTGAAAGTCAAAGTTGGGCTGCATCATTTACATATCCTGGTTTACTCTTCGCTGCCAAGGGAGCACGATTCAGTATGACTCATTCATCTCTTAAAATAAGGCTTGTTTCACTATTCACTTGGGCCATAATAAATCTGACACAGAGAGTAACAAAACCCAAGTTCACTATCTTTGCACTTTTCGGCAGTTTTTAACTGGAAGTGCTTTCTGCAAGTACAGTTGTGACAATTTAGCATAATTTGGCTCTTCTTTATCAAATTATTCTTGCTTTCTTACAACCACATGCAATAGAAACATCCTATAATGAGGATATTTTTGAATTAGTAATTTTAAAATAAAAATTATAGTAACAGTTTTATGTTTGGCAATTGCCGTTTTGGTTGTGCAAGTACAAGGTTGTACATCACACCGCTTACCTATTTGTTTTTTTACTTTTGAAACCCTACAGTTTGCTTAATTGAAAGATGTATTAAGAGAAGATGTGCAACAAAACAATATTCATATTCAAAACATGGTGATAAAAGAATGTGTTTTACCTTTCGTCAGCAAAACCATCACTCCTCCCTGCAGGTCTTGTGACTTCGAAGATTTTCTTTTTTTCTTAACAAAACCAAAATCCAGTTGTGGTCACTTAGGGATTACATTCTCTTGCTGGAAACATATTACCATCAGTGCTGTAACTGCAGATAATTATCTTTAGAGCAGTCCTGCTATTCATATTTGCCTCAGTTGCTGAATATGCATTTAACTAACTTTGTCCGCTTTAAAACCCCATGTTTATTTTTTGAGTGACAGAGCTATAAATTACTGCACTCCAAACCTTTGTATAGGTTAAGAACAAGCTCTGCCTTTTGGTACATGCACCTTTAAAGCAAATATATTTTGGTTTCGTTCAGGAGTTGTTGTGTTTGAAGAGTAAATGACAGTGTTGAGGCAAAATGAGTTTGAATAGCAAAACACTTTAATCACAGATGTTGCAATTTGATCCATTACACCCCTCCCCTGTCACTCAGAAGGCAGACTGTGCTCTGGGAGAGACAGTGTAGTGGTTCTGGGGTCCCCATGGCTCATCCCCACTCCCTGCTGTTGGAGAGATGATCCTGGTGCAAGCTCTTGGGGCTCCCCACCAGCAACTTTCCTGTACTATGTTTACGTCTCAAGTGTCTGCACCTACAGGACTGGGCAGCTGTCGGACTTTGCTGAAGATCAGTCCCTTCAAACCACACTCTCAGTTCCTCTTTCGCTGCGCCATGGTTGGAGCTCACCATCTGCCGCTTGGGACACTCCCAGACATGTCTGCACTGTTGTTCAGGACACAGGGTTGATCATACGTCACCTACTTCTATTGCAGCAAAAAGTTAGTTACAGTTTACAGGCTTACAGTAGCAGCAATGCCGCCTAGCTCTAAAGCACGCCAACAGCTACAGCAATCCTCTCTGCATTACAGAAATGAAGTATTTCCTTTGCCTTCTGTTAAACAGAGGCTCTGTCTTGTGCAGACAGAAAGTGCCAAATATGACATTCCGATTATGCTGAAAAGAGAAAACATTTATCCACCTCCCACCAAGTAGACTCTCTTAAAATTCAAGCATACTCCATTTCAAAACACCTCGCTTTCTGAACACAATACCTAAACATTTTCCAAGTTGCATGCACACCAGCTAACCTCCTAGCCCTACAAGGCCATTGGGAGTTCACAGCTCATCCTGTCTTCTAATTAAAAAAAAACCCAAGGGTTTTTTTTTTCAACAGCCTTGGGCAAGTGCTGTCTGTGCTCAATGCCCACTGAAACCAACAGTTAACTCTCAGAATAGATATGCCTCTACTTTAGCTCGTTAGGCCAAGTTCAGGAAAAGTTTTAACTAGACATGGGCAAAAAGCTGCCAACTGTGGTCCTGGATGGTACATTTAAAGCAAAATAGCATCATTTTTTCTACAACAGACAGCTAAGTATTTTCTTTCTAGTACACTGAAAACGGGCCAGCTGCCTGATTTGGCATTCAGCAGTGTGGTGAAATGGTGCAAAATGAATCTTATTTTCTTGTCATTCTATTACTAAGTGAAAATAAAAGGGAGGAAAGAATTTTAAAGGGAGCAAATATATTATTAGCTCTACTGAGACTATACTGAATTTACTTACTTGAACTTTGCAGTAGTGCATTCCAGCTGCAGCAATCAAACCAGGTGACTGATGTAAAAGCACAGGAAAACATGCAAAAGCACAAGTCTTGCTTAAAGACTCTATATAAACAGAACACAGCCAGATCTTACATGCTCCACAATTTCAAATTAAAAAGCAAAACACTTTTTAAAGGAACTTAAAGGTACCGGGTAGTCTTAATTTTCAGCATTCTGGATATAAAGATGTGTAATAGAGAGCATCATGCTGTAAAGAGAATCTAGAAGAAAAGGCAACCAGTGCGTTTGGGGTGTGTAAACTTCAATACACGAAGACTGAAATTGCTGGTGCACACGAAGTATCAGATATTACTCTAAACCAGATATTTAGAACAACTGAAACTCAGTTCAAAAGCTGAGCTTGTAACTGGACCTCTTTAAATCACAGCTTTTTCTCTAAAAATAGAAGGCAAGGTACTTTTACGTATTTTCATCTTTATTTAATGAGCACTTTGTTATTCTTCTCTAAAGCTTTTCATTCATTTTATCTAGTAAAACCATTCAGTTCTGTAAATAGGACTCAAGTCTGGGTTGTGCATCTCGAAATAAAATCCAGGAAATGGTGGATTTTATGCATCAGTACATCTGTATGCATCAGTAGTTTTTCTAGACTGTTTTACATACACAAATAGAGAACATCAAAGTACTGTTTCTTTCTACATGTTGATATCTGGACTCCAACTGGCATTTGTGTAAACCATTCTCATTTTGGAAGAAAAAGACTTTCTTCAATTGCAGAATTCCATCAAATACCATTTACCTGCAATTCTGATGTGTACAGGGGATTACACAAAATGCAAAGCTCTTGCAGCTATGATATTAAACTCTATTCCAACTACAAGATTTGATAGTATTACCAAAATGATGTTTACATTTGGGGAGGGGCTTTGATTGCAAGATGTCCACTCTTCCAGACTTCTCAGCTTTCTGGAATGAAACAAACAGCTCACTGAAGCATTAAAAACATATTTACACTTGGTTTGCTTTAGTTGAACCAAGATGAATAAGAGTCATAACGGTAGTATAACCGTGAAGCAGGTCATCCTTTATGTCGTTACATTCTCTTAATACGAAATTCCCAGTAACTATTCGATCACATCCTATTTCTCCATGTCCAAAAAAGCCAAAGAGGGGAACGTTTGGAAAAAACTTCCGAAATGCATCTGCTTCCATATTCCTTTTGGTTTTATAATGCCGATATCCTCTGCCAACACAGGCGAACATGAAGCCAATGGTGTTATGCTCGGGGATGTTTGCTGCTTTGAGACGCTGCATGGCGGCTTCTGCTGTCCTCTCATCAGCTACGTCCTGGTCTAACAGAACAGTGGCACTCTGGATCTGGGGGCCGCTGAAAGCCAGCCCAACCACGCCGCAGGCATCGCCGGGCTGGGCACTGCTACTGAAAGGCAACAGGCATCAAGTCAGAGAACATTCCAGAAAGACCACGTCCGACCTGAATAATCAGGTTTGAGCAACCTGGTCTAGTGGGAGGTGTCCCTGTCCATAGCAGGAGGGTTGGAACTCCATGATCTTTAAGGTCCCTTCCAACTCTAACCATTCTATGATTAAACTTCTGCTGTGGCAGAAGTAGGTATCAAAACAGACCAACGCTCTAGCGATTTTGAAAGCCACGCATACTTCAAAACAAACCAAAATTTTAGCAACTTCACTTTTTAGCAACCTGTCACAAGGAAAAACTTTCACATCCATTACCAGAGATTAAGTGTAAGCCTACCTTTCAAATACATGCCAAATTCAGCAGTTTGTGTACGAATGCCAACTGAACTATTAGTTAAACTTAAGACAAGCAAAGAAACTTAGCATTTACATATCAAACCAGGGCAGTCAGTAATGGCTTCAGATTCATGTTGCTTTAAGTCTCCTTGGTTGGCCGAGTACATATCTACTTATGCTTTATTAGCAATAATTTAATATATGGTCATCTCTCTTATCTGGAGTAATGGTGCAGCTGGCATACATCAGGCGCAAGAAAAATGTTGGTATTACTATGGAGTTGAGACCTAGGCTGGCATGAGAGGAGCTGGTGGCACTGTCTGCACTGCACTTCCCAGCACAGGAGCTCCAGTGAGGATGCACCAGCCCCTGCGAGTCAGAGGGCACAAAGAGTCCTCCCTGTGCAGCCCAGCAGCTGGAACAGCTGGAGCCCAACTCTGCCCTGCCCTGGTGGAGGAAGGGGCTTTTAGCTGGATGAGACCACCACATCCTTCAGCCCTTAGGTGTGCTCCTGGGGCACAGTCCTGTTTGCGTGGTCACCTACTGATGGGTAGCGTGAACCAAGCCAAGGCTGACACAGAAACAAAACGTTCACATGAATGGTCTCTCTCACAATGAGTGATAATTTATCTGCAAGCCAGAGAGAAAACACAGCCTGCAACAAACACACGTGAGGTGTCCAAAGCTGGAAATCTCCTTCACAGTGGGCTTCTCCTAGCTGGGTTTCTAGAATCCAATTTGTAACACAGTCATAAAAAGTTTCCAGCTTTTCCAGCTAGATCACAGTGTACCAGTTGGACTTTACTCTCTTAAAACAAAAAAAAATATCATTTTACTACTGTTAACATGCATTTCTAATATGACATAACTAAAAGACTATGGCTTCTGCAGGGTTTCTCCCATTTTAAATCTTCTTTACAATTTACCTTGAAAAAGATACCTACTTCTCAGAGGTCAGTGACGTAAAGCTCTCCACTTGTCCCCCAGCCAGGATGATGCTTTTCTCATTCAAAGGATTGACTATTTGATGAAGAAATCGAGTCGCTCCAGACTTCCAGGAGTTGTAGCCAAATAGAAGAACCACCCGGAGATCTGGGTTATTCTTCAGACCTACAAACAAAACCACGGACACAAATCCTCTTATTTTTAAATCCTGACCCCTGAAGTCCAACCATCCTAGTCTCTCCTCAAATAACATATCACACCTTTAGTCATGGCTTTCCCTTGCTGCAATTGGGAAAACAAGACACAAGCTGCCCAGGCATCCAGGGGCTGGGCTGCATTCCCCACCCAAGTGAGAATTTCTGAAAAGCAGCTAGCAGGGAAAAGAGGACTCCGTCTGCTTCCTCCAGCTTGCAACTTCTTTAGCAGAACATCTGAGTTTTACTACAGCCTCTGAAGGCACAGCTCTTCAGTTTTACTTGGCAGCCTTAATTGTTCTTTAACAGATAAGAACTGAGCCTGTAGGTTATTCAACAAGAACCACAATGCAGTAAATAGCTTTACCTGAAAATTAAATACATTATGTACATCAGCCAGTTACTTATCCCAAGGCAGAAAACTCCCAGGTTCCTAGAATACTCAAGAAATCCTCATCACATTACTCTCCATAAACGATATATGCTGCTGAGGAGACGGTGTGAGGAATGTAAACTGCATTTATTGAAATATGCTGTCTTCTGTTCCACCTTTCCTTGCTACAACGCCTGACTTAGGATCTAAACGCAAAGTTATTCTGGAGAAGAGGAGAAGCAGCTCCTCCCCGCTTGTTTCTAAACTGTAGTGCTGGGAACCATTCCCAACAGCACAAACTCATTTATCATTATCTGTAAGCAATTAGAGGTTGCTCAAAACCTAACAGCTCCACTTAGAACCCAACTGAGGTAATCTGAGATCAATACTCAGGGTAACTTAATCTTAATACTCAGGAGAACAGGAAGAAAAGAGATGCGTAATTACCAGCTGCAGCCCCTGGAGAGCCACAGAGGGCTCTAGGAATGGAGTTGGCACAGAAGCTCCTGCTTCCACGCTGGTACCTAAAGGAGCAACACAACACTGCACAAAAGCCCAAATAACAGGGAGATCAAGGACATACCTGCTTCAGCAAATTTACTTTCATCAAAGACCCTGTTCTTTGAGTCCTTTGAAAAATGGAAAGTATGAATCTTCACCCCATCGATTTTGGGAAACAACAGAGCAAACCCAGCTTCACCGTCTTCAATTTCTTGAGGCTGATTGCTGCTTGAACCCATAGGGGTAACTACAAAGATACAAAACCAGACATCTCGTGTTCAGTGATTCTAATACTTTCGTCTACACTGTAACAGAGATTAAAAGAGGCAGAACATCTTAGACAATGTCAAACATGATAGTTCATTTCCATAACACCATATCTAATTGACAACTGGGGTGATTGTTTTTGTTGATGTTTTGGTAGGATGAAGCATGTAGGAGTCCTGCTGGCTACTGATCACGCTGAAGTCACTGTGGACAAGGAGACATGGATATATTTGGACATTTCCCTCCAGCCACACCAAATAGGCATCAGTTGGAAAACAAGCACTGGGCAATGCAGCTCTCTCAAGCCTTCCTGCCAATTTCTGCAGGCATGCGAACGCAGTCAGATTTTTAAGGTGTTGTACAAGCGTGTGATGACAGTATAAAGCAAACTGACAGAAATACTGGGAGCGTATTATTGAATTATGCTGGTGACAACAATCAAACACCCTACTCATGCTGTGGGAAGAGACTTTAAGGTGAGAAAGTAGGAAAAAACTTTCTAATGATAAAAAAATGAAGCACTAGAAAAAAGACTGCCAAGGGAGGCTGTGAGTCTCCTGTAGTTATTGCCTGTGCCTCCTGCTAGAGCATAAAAAACAGGTACATACTGAGGATATCCTGTACAATTAAGTCACAATATGACTCTGAAAAATACAGATAAATCCAAGAAACATTCAATAATTACATTAAAGTACCAGGAAAAAATGCAGGAAGCTGCCTGCTCAATTAAATCAACCCTTTTAGTTATAACTGCATCACATGAAGTAAAAATTTAAGCTCCATGTGACTTAGCAGCAACACTATGAAGTCCTTAAAATTTAAGCTCGCGCCGAACAAGGTGGGAGCATAACATGGTAATCGCTGTGCAAACTTTCCCACCAGTCTGCAGGACTATGCTTCCAAAAACGTACAAAATTGTGGTAAACTGGAACAGATGTGCAATACACTGGACACATTCAAGCCGATCTCTCCCAAAATCACACATTTTCCTCCTACCTACAACCCCTGGGGTGACCAGTCCGAGAACCTGACATCGCTTCGGCAACAATTTTTCAAGCGCAATTGCTGTTTCTTTACTGTTTCTTTTCCTGGCTGTTAAAAAAAAAGAAGAGGAAAAAAACCCACAGGGATTAGTAAAAATTAGCCGTTCCGAGTGGTACTGGAACAAATCCTGCAGTCAATCCCGTCCTATCTGTCCAATGCTGCCCATCAGCGGCTGCCCTGTTAACAGCATCTGTACTAATCTGTACTAATTGGTATGACCCCGCGGGACAGAATCAGCATCCTCCCGCGGGTAGGAACTCGCCTATGTAGAATAACGCGTCTGTAAGCTGTTTCACGCCACAAATATCAACCTACGGGGTCGTGGTTTTTTGCAAAAGCGTTACTTTTCCCCGAAATTGAAACTCAGAGGATTCCCTTCCGGCCGGGTTCTCCCTACGCGCCGCCCCCGCTCGGGGCGGATTAAGGCCCTTTACCTCTACCCTTAACCTTAGGTTGAGGCTTTACCTTTCTTTTGCTCGTGACACTCCTCGTGCCCGCTGAACGTCTCCGCGTCCGCGATGTAGAGCACGGTCTGCGGCAGCACCTGCACCTTCTGCGGGGAGAAGGGAGAACCGGGGGGCTGCGGCGCGGCGGGGTGGGGAGGGACGGAGGGGAGCGGAGAACCCGCGGAGGGCCCGCTCCCACCCCCTCAGGCCGCCCGCGCGCACCCACCTCCAGCTCGCGGGCCAGCGCGCGCACCAGCGCGTGGCTGTCGGCCGGCCCCGCCTCCAGCGCCGACACCCAAGCGACGCGTTGCCGCGCCCGCAGGGTCCGCCGGGCGCACTCCCTCCACAGCCGACACACGCTGCAACACAGCACCGGCGGGGCGCGCGTCGGACGGGCCGCCACGGCGCCCCGCACCGCCGCCACGGCACCCGGCCCCGCCGCCACCCGCCCCCCGCGCCTTACCAGGCGGCGCGCAGCAGCGCCTTCGTGGGCAGGAAGCCGAGGACGCGCTCCACCACCTCAGCCAGATTGCCGAGAACGAAACCGGCCTTACCGGTGGCCTCCATGGCGCCGCCGCCGCCCCCCCCCCCCCCCAGTCCCGCTGCCGCAACGGCGCTCTGCCTCAGCCTGAGGCGCACTTCCGGCCGCGCGGGGCGGGCACAGCCGGCGCAGGCGCAATGGCGCCGCCTGGCGGCCGGGAGGCCCCGCCCGGCGCTCCATCCTCCTCCCTCCCGCTTCCACGCCCCCCCCCCCCCCCAGGGACACAGCGCACTTCTTAAAATGGTTTTTATTCATAAACTTGATGCAAGTTTACAAATTACTGTACATTGCCAAGTAACTCTGCAATGAGAAATGGAACCCAAACCAAAGCCGGGGCTGCGCGCAGCGGTGGGGCCGGGCAAGCAGAACGACTGGGGAGTGAGGGCCAGGCCTCTCCCCTCGCTCCTGCCGGGGTAAAAACTGCATCCAGAAGCAAACGCACAAGGAGCCGTGGGTGCCTGACAGAGAAAAGAGCACAAGTCTGATAGTTGACTAAAAACCGTAACAAAAACATGCTTCTGCGCTTCTAAAAAGTGCTTAATCCGCGGTACACACCCTTAGCTCGGCCCCAGAGGGGTGCAAAGGCCGGATGACGAGTACTACAACCAAAATAGAATCGATTTAGGTAAGGCAATGAGATACGGCGTAATTACACAGACCCAGATTCATTTCCTAACAAAGAACGAACGGTTCCCATCAGTCTCTCAGTAACAAAACCACCGTCATGACTATGGCAACATTTCTTAAAACCTCTGAATCAGATGATGTTTTTGTACTTTATTGTAGCTTTTATATAAAAATTTTTTTCATTCAAGGACTTTCATCTCGATTTGTGCCAATCACTTTTTAAGTTCATTAGTTTACAAATGATTGCAACAACCCGTTAATAAAATGGAACACCTAAAAAGGTTTTTAGTATTTTAAATAACTTCAAGCTTCATACTGCGGCTCTTCATGTTAAGGAGGTTGAGCCAACAAGTAGCAGGAACAGCCCAGCAAGTTCTGATGCCCCAGTGGAAGTGACTAGTTACAAGGTTTTATTGGCACAGCCTTGCTCTGCTTTAAAAACAAAAAACCAAACAACAAACAAAACAAAAATGAAAAGAAAAACAAAAAATCCAAACCAAAACAAAATATTAACATAATCTAAACAAAGAGCATCTTTTCCAAGAAACAGTTCATATTCTCATACAGCCATGAAAAATGTTTAATGACTTAACATACATGTGTTTTTTCCTATATCATTAATTTGGAAATACTACAAATGCTGTCATTTTAGACCAGAAAAACTACTGTGATTTGCAAGACCTGACATTTCCTAAAACAGTATTAAACAATGTATTAAACTTCTTGTCTTTAAATGAAACGATACAACGCAAGTCTCTGCAGTCTGCATTTTGCAAAAGGTAAGAAATACACAAAAGTGTGTGAACAACTCACTCCTATTGAACGATCTTTAGTAACTCGATAGCCTGCTGGAGGGAGCTTACGCTTTCAAATAAAATAAAAAAAAAAGGGAGAAGGGAGGGCGTGGCCCAAATACGCTTAATCCATAAGAACAAATACGGTAAAGGCCCAAACTGCTCAGTCCAGATACCTAAGAAGAGCGGAATGGTAAGGCTGTAACTTATACTTTACGTGTCAGTTGACAGATTATCCACTAACTTATCTAATAGCTAAAGTCTTCAGTACGGCTGTTATAGGGGCACTCATAGCTTGAGTCTGTGTGTTGGAAAACATAAAAAAGAGCTTGTTTTGTTGACATTGGTCCAGGTGTACAACAGTCCTCAATGTTAGCCATCTTCTTTTGGAGGAGTGTACCAGCCTACGGAGAACAGAGAAATGCGTTAGGTACCGGCACAGCTGCATCAAGACAATCTTACCATCTTACTCCGAGTTTGTGGGAGATGGAAGCCTAATCCGGCTCCTTCCTTCCGTCTTAGAGCCAGCTCAGTCAGACCCAGTGCCTTAAACGCTACTGGTCTGCAGTGGGAGATAAACACGTGACATGTTCCAGGATCAGACCCAGTATTTAGGCATGAAAACTAAACAATTCCAAGTCTGGGGGGCGTTTGTGGCAGCAGCTATCCTCAGCTGGACAAGCGGGACATCACCAGAGGAAGCTGTTGAGGGAGGAACATTGCCATACCAGAGCCAAATGGAATATAAGTAAAACCCCCAAGTCTTCAAGCCACTCAACGCACAGACATACAAGCACGACTACACTGGGTTACTTGTATGTAAATCCCATCATCTTGCCTACTGAAAAGTGAAGCATGCACAGGCATTTGAACAGTTTATCCACTTCTGCAAATCCTGCTGTAGGAACGGGCTCAGAAATGTCAGCTGAATAACCTGCCACTTGATAGGATTTGGCGTGTTTAACAGTTGAATCATACCTGATCCAGTCTGCATAGTTTTTTTCTATGCACCTCCACACCTCCAATCTTAATTCTCCCAGCCACTATTGTAAAAAAATCCTCTACATTTCTGTACAGTGAGTACAGGGCCTATCTATGTCGTCCCGGAGAACAGGTAGCAGCTGTAAGTTAAAGACACCTTTTGCAGCAGCAATAAATGCTGTGAATGCTTTGTGTACAGCTCCTGAGGCAGCAGTAACCACTGTAGTCAAGGCTAGCATGAGCTAGAAGTAAACAGACAGCCATGCTGGCTTTTGTAGCAAACTAAAAAAGCAAAAGACTCGGTTAATGATGAGATCAAAATACCATAAAACTGGAAAGCATTTTTAAGTCGTTCTCTTTGATCTTCCTCCCAGTAGTAGAGAAGGCATCACGTTCAATTTTAGAGGTAGGGGAAACTGAGGTGCTCACTGCAGTCACACCAAAACACACTCTAATGTTCTCAGCAACATGAATTCCCAGAAGGGACTGTGTCCAACCTGTACCAAACAACATCACGGAAGCGTAACCAGGACTAACTCCCTCATCAGGAGACCAGGGCACCGACTGCTGACTGCTTTTACATAATGTATCCGCCACCTCAGGTCATTTGTTGTCTTCTCATCCTGGCATAATGAATACAATTATACCTGAAGCGCTTGGATATACTTGTTTCATGCAGCCGAGAGACCATTAACTGGCTTTAAATAGGGTAAAAACAGAAATAAATGTGTCTCCCATTTCTATCGCAGTTTTTCTAGCGCACTCACTTGACTTTTTGTATTTTTTAGACTCTGGTCTTTCTTTCCGCTTTCTCTCTTCCCTAACGATTGCTACTACTAAGGTCTCACCACGCTGAAACAAAGTCTCTCAGGGGAAGAGGCAGACTTCCAGCAGGTACTTCACTAACAAAAAGTGACCCTTTAAAAGCTACAGTATCAATAAAGTTACTGGATCAACAGGCTGAAAATGAAATTGAAATACCTTTCAAAAGACAGTAGGAACACAGGAAAGCTGGAAAAGTTGCAATGATTGTTAGTCCAGTTATTTTAAGTACCATTGTCGTTCTAGTGCAAGATGAGAAAAAGGAAGTGCCATCTATGGGCTTCCCAAGCCAACCTAGGACACTCTGGCACCACAAGTGTTACTGCAGCCAAATACCAACTCCTAGGTTGCTGTGCAGACAAGAACAAAGTCACAAGAATATACATACCATTTTTCTCATGTATTTGTACTAGTGACTTATAGGACTGTTGTGCTCTTGCTAGATTATATTGATTCTGAAAGGAGGAAAAAAAAACAAAACACCACCGTAAAAACCCCTGCATTTAGACATGTGAAACTTCAACACAGTTTTACAAAGAAACCACACAGTGGGCTTACAAAGAAAAAAACCATGCATGACGTTGCAATCTTTCCTGGCTTTAAAGTACAAGATTTTCAAGACAAATACCCTTATTTTCTCATTTCTCTTCCATCATGACAACCATAATTTGCATGTTCCTGATGCTGGAAAGGCCCCTCTACCAGACAGTTTGGAACCCAGGGTCAGTCAGAAGGTGGGTGCAGCTGGGACGGCGGGTTCAGGCAATCCCCACCGTGACTCTGTCCTGCTCAGCTCAGCAGCCACCAGGTTAGACTGAAATCTGATCATAAACTTTTACATCTCACTTAGTGCACTATCCTTGAATCAGTACTTAAAAACTGGCATCCGAGTGACAGTTTCTTTGACTTAAATATTTAAACCTCCTCTGAAAATAAAAGACTCTGAAGTACGAAATGCTAAGTTATGGCCTGTTACCAGCAGGCACACTTGAACCGAATTATGATTTCAATGGATGCTGAATGACTAGCTCAGAAATATTTGCATGGTATTATTTTTCTCCCTCTCATGAATCTTTGCAGGTGTTTAATGCAGCAAAAGGTAGAGAACAACTTAACATCAGTCTATGTGACTCTGGCAGTCAGGCTGTCATCTATAGCCCTTCTCATTTCCAAACCCTCCCGATTCCCAGTTCCAAATCCTTCTTCCCTCACTGCCTTGCCAATACAGGGACAGTACAAGTCCAACTACTTACAAACCCTGCCCACCCCAAGGTTTTATCCTCCTCACACATTCATCATTTCTTAACAAACTCATAGTTAACTGCCAATAAAATACTCATACATGCACCAGACAGCAAGATAAATCAAAACACAAAGATATTTGCAATGACAATTCTGTCGTTCGGCATCTTCTATGCAAGTCAGCAAAGAAGTGGAAGCCTAACAGTAATTTGTGTAACTGATATACACAGCGTATTTACCTTATTGGCTCCAAACTGTACTCTGGCTTTTCCTTTGACTAAAGTGGCATTGATCTGCATGATGACTGATTCTATTGAATAGGCACTGCTCCAGCCCTGCAGGAGGAAAGAAATATTTCTATATAACGTGTACTTGCTTCTTGTGCTCACCTTGCAAATCTATTTTTGAATGTACACTTTGGGATATTTAGGTTTTTTTCCCTGCACTCCACTTTTAGTTTTAACTACTTGTTTGCAGTTAACAACTTTTCCAAAGAAAATCTGGAGAGTGATATACAGTATTACTGCTAAGAACCTGTAGGAAGAATGAAAATCCTAAATCACCCATTTCCAAAACACAGCAAGACAGAAACAAGAAGAGCTCCATTATTACAGCATTGACACATTTTCAGCAACATCCCAACAGAAATTACAACTTTTTGTTGTAATAAGCAGAGAAGACTGCCATCTAATGAAGCCATTGAGTGAGCTATGACAATTTTACTCCCAGGAAAATTACTTGCTTCTCTCTGGCATTGTTTTACCTTCCAGGGTAGGTACCTTCCACCTCTTGCAAGCCATCCAAAGCAGGAAAGAAGATCTCACACAAGATCAGCAAGTTAAATCTTGTGGAAATTATGTGGTTTATTCCCCATGGAGTGTGTAATTTATTCTACACAGGGATTCTTCAACTCAGGGGAGATGCCTATTTCATTATATTAAAGCATGCTTTGTTATTATCCAGATAACAGAGTCTGTGTTCACCTGTTTAGTAAGAAGTTCCATGCATAATGCACCTCCACCTAGGACATACCTAGAAACAGACATGAAAGAAAACATATTTGACATTAGCAGTTAGTAAAAAGATGGAACTGTTCAATGCACTTTAAGCTCTTGCAGGCTAGTTTGTTATATTTCTTGTTCACATAAAGCCAAAATGGCCTATAACCAGTAATTTATTGTAACTAGTTAGCCGCCTTATATTTATGCAAAGAAGATTAGCATTGAGAGACAAAAAAAAAAATTCCTTTGCTAACTACACTTAGTTAAAATCAGTGACCGAGCCAGTCAGCACGACTGCTTACACAACTGTACACAGACCATGAAAAAAGGAAGGTTGCTTTGTATGGCTACACTATGTGTATATAGTACTGATGTGTAGTTGTAAAAAAACCAAAAAACTAACAAATTAACTTCTCTAAAGAAACTTAGCACAATTCTAAAAAAATGTAGGTACACCTATATATCAAAGAGGTAGACAAATGAGATAAAGCAGATCTTCACTTGCTCTTTTCCTATAAGCCACTTTCTAATTTCAGTAACACTTCACCGTGGATTGTGCTGGCTGGGACTCAGCAGTCAGCTCGCCCCGTCAGCACAAAGCTTGGGACTGAGGGGGCAGAATTTACCACTCCGAAAATGTAGTCTCCTCTACGATCAAGACATTCAAACAACATAGATCTGTGCAACACTCATAGGGAAGCGATCACAGAAATCCAAACCTCCTGGGCCATTCTTTCATTCTATAAAGAAGTCCAAGTACAAAACCAGAATCCAAATGAGTTTTCTGGTGTCTGGCACTGCTTGTTTGCTTTTTTGGTAGCAGCAACTCTCGTGAACACTATTTAACTGCACTAACCACTTCTTCAATGCAAAAAAGGCACAGCAAATCAAATCAAATCAGAATCAGCACCAGCTACCACACACTGCATTTTGAAAGGTACAGGTATAATTTCCTGTCAGCAGGAAATGCATGAAAGCCTTGGAAGGCGAATTTAATGTTCTCTCCATGGTTATATACAAGTTTCTGTGACACAGGACTTCAAACACAGTTTAGATGACTTTTGCAGCACAGAGTCGATTAAATTTAGTATTTTTGGATTAGCGTTTAAAGAGTTTTTAGACAAAAACTTTATGGCAGTGTTACCAGAAAAAGAGAGTCGGTGAAGACTGTACTGCAAGTTTAAGGCAACGCAGGGATCAAGAACCCTTCAAAGCACCAACTCCAAACACCCCACTATTCTGAACAACAGGTGAAGTACTGGAGATGTTAACCACCTGCAAAGAGGCCAGTTCTTAAACATTATGGCAGGTACAGAGTCTTGCAAAGCTAGACACAAACTAAGCAATTCAAAGAGGAATTGTGCCCAGCTCTTTGCCTACTATTAGTTTGTAAAGCTTGAGAAGGAAGCCTTATGTATCACACTTTGAGCTCTTCCCTAAATTCAAGGTCTACAGCATGCATCTATTTAGGGGAAATTTCTTGAAGTCTACATCATAGTCTAAAAATGTTCCCTCAAACCCAATCAACCTATCTCAAGTTGTAACATTTTTACCACAAAGTAAAATTTCTGTAAGACAACTCAAACCTACCCTCCTGTGAGCACAGGAGATACCACTCGCACAAAGGGAGGATCAAAAGGGAAGTTATCCTGAAAACCATAAGAAAAAACAGGTTAAGAAACATACTGTGGCAGTGTTTTTTCCTAACCAGGAAATATTTCAATAGCCTTATTTGGCAAAGCAGATTTAAAACAGTAAAACTTTTCAGTTCTGTAAAAATCACTTTTGCAGAGTACTGGCTAGAAAGCAATTTTTGGGAAGCTTTAGTGTCAAAGTTGCAATTTTTCTTTGCTTTTTATGCTACAGCTCCATCTTTACCCAAGTAACAGCTGAGGGTCTAATTCAGTCACTTCCTACGGTAAGCTACAAATTCAACCCCAGCATTTCTTCCTTTAGACACATACCTTAAAAGAGAAGTTGAGTAAAATGTATTCTACACCTTCTTTTTCTTTTAAGACCTGAAGATCACTATGCAGTGGGCTGTCAGGATCAACCCTATAAAAGAAGCAGGGGGGAGATCCTGGATGAAGTTAATATTTTCACTACCTGTAAATAGTAATTACTCTTAAAGAGGCCCTTCATGTATCTGCAGTTTACAAACTGTAATTTGAAGTGAACTGTAGAAAGCTCTTGTTCCTTTTACATAGTAAACACTTTGCCATGAGATCAGCAGGAAAGCTTGCTGCAATGCACTGCATTCCCAATGCTATCGAGTGTTATTTGAACATAGTACAAAATAACCCATCCATTGGAAAACAACAATTTTAATTCTCTTCAGTTCACCAGAAATGCATATCCAAAGTGCGCGTGTGGGGAGATTTTAACAGGAAGACTGTAGTGATCTAGCTTGCGGTAAACAGGTAGTGAATCCTTTATGGAATATGTGATCACAGTTCTGTATCAGCTGCTAAAAGTAATCTGCATCAGCACAAGTACTAAAGCCAGCAGCTTTGGCTCAGCAGAATTTCAACAATTGTTTGTTGCAAAATGCTGGTGGCGAGCAGCCTAGCCATTAATTCAGACGCTACTGAGTTAATCCCAGCCGGGGCTCTGACACCCAGCAGCTTTTAAGAGACTAGTCAAAAAATGCCTGTGGCAAGCCAAAAGCAGATGTTAAAGGGATTGATGAGTTATTAAATACAAGCCTTCGCTACTGATGGGCTATTAAATCCAATCCTCTGTTACAGGTGAAACCATGGATTTATTAGATCCCATTCCAGAATTATTTGGGCAGATTGTCCCCATCCAACCAATGGGAAGCTCTTTCAGAAGAAAAGCTCCCAACGCTTAGAAACTCTTCATTTCCAGACTAGCTTGTACTAGGCCAGTTCAGAATTACTTGTTCTAGTACCGATACTGTTCCTTAGGCAAACGGGCTCTTTTCTCTCTGACATGTATATTAAGTTATACCTAGAAGTTTTGGTCCTATGTGTCTGCTCAGCTGTAGATATAAAGAGCTAATGACACTAAGACAGTTCTGTTCCTTCTTATATCTTGAATGAACATAGAAGTTCCATTTTCTTGAAATCAGAAACAAACAAAACTAAACATCCAGACAAAAAAATTTCATAATTTAAAGTTTGTATTTTGGAGTAGTTTCAGTAATAGCTGAACAGCAATGAGAGTTATGGTAACACGCACTGTATTGGCTGTGCAAAGAGGGTTGGGTTTTTTGCCAGCTCACCTACTACAGTTCAATCTCTGCACGCAGGTTTGTAGACCAGAATTGTAGCCACCACACACTATTTTGTACGCTCTGGGTAGAGATTCTCATTTCTCAAAAGTAAGAATCGCTGCAGCAATAATAAAACAGATTCTTCAGAACATCAAAAAGCTTTAATAACTTACTTTAGGAGCTTAACGTGCCATTCATACAAGCTGTCATTTACCAATTCCACTGAATATATCCCTGTAGAAATATTAGACGGAATTAATTATGCACTAAAAGTTTAACAAGGTAAAATTTAGCAAAAGCATTATTTGCTTTTAAGTAAAAATACTGTCAGCAGAGGTAAGCAACAGGTAAGATACTAATACATTGATACTGAGGCACATGCTTCCTTCAACAGCAGAAGAACTTATGAGCAAACACATGGAAAAAAAAAAAAAGTGTTTTCACTTCTATAAAAATAATTCCACAGGAATCAAAATGTTTTTATGACACCTAACCATTTCCCCTCCTCCCAGTTCCCCTTCAAACTCTCCACAGCTGCAACTCCAGCTTGCTTAGTACATTTTATACCCAGTACACGACCAACATACTTTTAAAACACCTAACACACAGTCTGAGTATGCAGCATTATATTTCACAGGTTCTCATCAGTACTGGCAGACCAGGACAGGGCACTGGACAGAGTACGGAGTAGAAACCCAAGAAAAGAAGATACCGCCTTGGATGAAGGACATTCCCAGCAGCTGACCAAAGAAGACAGAAAAATGGATCAAAAGAACAGCTGTCTCTGGAAGGCAGCTGGTGATTTTCAGCGGTTCGTTTGTTTTAAGCACATTAAACAAGAGTTGTGCATCCACTCAAAGGGAAGGATGAAAGGTTATCTGCCATTTTCTTGTACATTCAAGCTTCCTCTCTGCAGAAGTTCACAAGCGGCCCAGGAAAAAGCAGTAAGTCTTTAACCATCAGACAAGATTTAGAAAATGGTATCAGTGATGTTCAAAAGTCTAATCTCTTCTCCCACATACTATTCATGCATACACATGAAACAGCTATGATTAAACTTGCTACCTGGGCCAATGTTTAACAGCATATCTGTTGCTGACGTAATTATTTGGAAGACGTATGCAAATCAGGAATCTGCCTAGGATTTCTGAAGTTTGTACAACCAACAGACTACAGCCACCATACTCTCTCCAAGGAATTACAGTATATATTTCCCAGTTTTATGATTCTAGAATACATTACCTTGCAGTTGAAAGTTTTAAGCATTAGTACTTGGAGTACAGATGACCTTTGAAGCTGCCCAGACACCTTTATTTCTAAAGCATTCCAAAAACTCAGTAAACAAGATAAAGAAACCCTGCTTGTTTCTCCTTACCGCAGTGCCACAAACAAGCGGGTACTGCAGCCAAGAGCATGATTTCAAATTTTTCTAAGTCTGGGACAACAAAGTAGGTCTGAAAAATAACTCACTGTGCCCTCAGTGTCCCTTTTAATCAGCAGCTAGTTCAGAGACACCACACTTTTCTGTTCAAGGATGAACAGAAGGAGCTATTAAGGCCTTTTTCCAATTTCCCAGATCCAAGGACACTATTTTCTGGATTGCCCTTAGTGTAACTGGAAGTGACGAAGTATAAGAATTTCAATTTGTACTGGGCTGATGTAACAACAAAAGAGTTGACAATCAGAACTCTGCTCACTGTCAACTCCCATTAATCTATTCCACCGTTGTGTCCAGAATATTTTCTTCCACCTACATACAAAAGGGAGTGACGACTGGACGAAGTAACCTCTCAGTGTTACAGCTTTGGCACCTAGCATGAGTATAAAATACCTGTTAGAGACAACAGAACAAGTTCTAGTAAGATTCTGACAATATCCTAAATAATGAAGATCACAAGAGACCTTCCATCAGCTTGTTTATTCGCCGAGCCTTTAGCCCTATTCCTGCATTCCTTCTGCCACCCTTAAATTCCTGGTCTTACCCAGAATTCCAGTACCAGTCCTTCAGCTCCATGGGCAACCAAGGTCCGCGTGTTTTGCTAGCAGCCCCGAAGGAATAACTTTTGCTGGCCTTAAGAGTTGTACTACACCTAAACTAGGGGCTGTAAACGGGTTCTCTTCAGAGAGATGTGCACAGTTCAGGACTGACAAGAATGTGCCTTAACAGAAGAGCAAGCTACTCAATCAACCTTTAAAGCACCCAGACTTTGAGCTGAATATTATCTGTATGTCCTCATGAACCGCAGCAGCACCAGGGTTGCTTGCTGTCTTGATACAGAAGCTTAACAACACTATCCAAAGTTGAAGGGGGTTTTGTTTGGTTGGTTGGTTTCTTAATAGTCAAGAGGTGTTATTTGGAACCAGCTCATATGCTTTTGTTTCTTAATTTAGGCATTAAGAGGAAAAAAAGTTACTGTAGAGTTTATCTCCTTGGTACCAGTTTCTGAGAGGTCCTTAGGGTAGGGAAGGGAATCAAGGTAGATTCCCCCCACTTAAACACAGTTTTTTTTTTCTTATTCCTCTAAGAGGCCATCTATAGAGGTGATGAAGTAAAAGCAAGCAAAAAAAAAAATCAAGAGATGAAAACAAATCCCTTCCAAAATATGTCTTACTTATAGCAACTTTACTACAACTAGAAGTAAATCCCATACGGTCTTTAGGTAAAAGCGGTGAGTTGAAGTCATTACATAAAAACAACACAACTGCTAAAGATATGAACAGAAAAGTTTGCATTTAATATCCCCAAATCCTTTATTCCTCCCCTCCCTACTGCCCCAAATTATGTTATGAGCTTTGTGAATTCTTCCATTTGACTAACCAAATCTCCCACTTTGTATTTGGAAATGGGAACACCTTAGTCTGGAGGACTTGTGACTCCTATTACCAAAACAGGTTAATGAAACTCTGTCTGATTTCTAGCAGAATATCTTAATTTGCTGGAGTATTTTTTGCTTCTGTTAGCTCATAAGAAAATAGTTTTGTTTGTTTTTAAGGGTAGTTTTTCACCTAGATGTTCCAGGTAGATAAGCAACTTTCCTATTGACAGCAAGCTTGTAGTCATCTTTTGCTTCAATTCCAACAGCAGTATTTCAATCACTAAAAGAACTTCAGTTCTAAAATGGGTACTACCTTGAACATACACCCATAGTTGAAGTCCTGACAGTGTTTCTTAATGCTACTTTTCTATAAAACAGTTTAAGAGAAAAGGAAAAAAAAAAGTGAAGGCCTATTACTCCAAGTATTACTCACTTCAGAAGTCCCAGTGTTGTCCTATTGTCAATCCTGAAAACATGTAACCTCAAATACACTAATTAAAGTGATCCTTAACTGAAAAGCAACCTTAGATTTTCTGGCTTGTATTACAAAAAATGAAAACAGTATTAAATTACCTTGCAACAGTTACCAGAACCTTTAAGTTTCACAATTGTTCCCTTTGTGTGTTAATACACAGAAATGAAATTAAGGGAAAAAAGGACCATCGAGTAAGTACTCAGAACAAAGCTCACATAAAAAAAGTCAGTTATCTACCATGCTCCTGCTCACAGGTGACAGTTATCTAACAACAAAAGACAGAATGAGGCTATAAAAGCAGTTTTGTGCAAAGGAGAGGAACTGATATTTAAATTCACTCAAGTCCTAAGACTAAATGAATCCATAAGGAATCAATCTTGGTAAGTTTTATAACGAACAGCGTAATTTACTGGCAAAATTTAATAAATGTATCAGTAGGATGGTGTTTCAACATCAGTTTTATAGTGTCAACCTCCACTTGACATTTTACTTCATTAACATGTTTTAGAGATCAACATAAAACATCCAGTTGCAGTCCTTTTACATATTCCTGCATCCTAAGCTAATAATAAGTTACTGTAGTCACCCTTTAGTATCTCAACTTCTCTTACAGTTTAGAAAGACTTACTTTTCTTCATAATTTAGAGTATGCTTTCCTACATCAGGAATTCAGTCTTTTGCAAGTAGTTACAACTTGTTATTAATCTAAAGCCAAGAAATGGCATTATTAAGCAACCCAAATCCTCACCTCAAACCACACCTATGACAGGGGCTTCTGGTTGTGCCTCCAGCAGTACCACTATGTGATTAAGCACCATACAGTATTTATAGTCAAGTAGATTTGTTATACCCCATCTTTGTTCTAACCACAAAAAAAAACCCTGAGGATCATACCATGGCAGTAAAGCATCCCTCCTGACCTAATGCAGATCTATTTGTAGGCTGTTCCTTAGACCCACTAATCCATTCTTTACCGGATAGACGGTGATTAGGGCATACTGGCAAGCACTCGGTTGCAATAAAGCCTAAAAGAAGTAGGCTACGAGAGATCAACACTAGGTTACCTAATCAAATTTATACTTCAGATATTTTACCACTGCCCACAGTACTTCAGCACAAATAACTGTTCACCTGAAAGGTAAATATGGCAAATCAAAACAGGAGCCCCGTGTCTCTTCAACTCTGTCCTTTTACACAAGTGAGATTTAAGCCACCAAGTGAGATTTAAGCCCACTAGAAATGAACTAGAGAAGTGCAGAAGTGTGAAAGATAGAGGATTAAAGTTTAGACTGACTTGCTAATTAGACATTCCTCCTGTTCCCATTCTGACCTGCACCAGGTTCTCACACCTGGTGGCAGTGATGGAGTTGTTTACTCGGCTGACTGACAGGAGTACAACTTGCCTGAAATCTACGCAGTTTCTACTTCTTGTATGGTAACACTCAGACAATTCAATATACCGGTTCCTTTGCTGAGCTAGTTTAGATACAGCCCTTATACAGAGCAAATAGAACAGCTGACCACCTACCTACCTAAAGCTAATCAGTGTTTGTTATTCCACCAGATTTAAAAGACAAGCTTGATTTCTATTGCCATTTCTGTCCTTCTTCCAAAGAATATATGGAGCTCGGGATCAGACTAACACCATCACAAAATAATAATAGTAACAGCAGTGTAATTAAGGTTAAACCCTGTATAACAACAAAAGCTTTGGCTGTTGAACACAAATCTCTCCGCATCAAGCATTTTCTTGCGAGCAGTACTACCTACTGGCAGTGGCCAAAGCTTTTGCCCTATCTACCCGGAGAGATAGTTCTGAAAACTCAAGAAGTCCCACAAGGAGTAATCTTGAGTTGTTCTTTGCAGTCATCCACCCCAAGAGCATTCTCATAGTTGCACCAATCCTGTTAATTCTTGTATGAAGCCATGTGTAACAAAAACGGAGAACATTTTAGAGGTTATGTATCCAACCTGACTTCCTTTGTCTCCACAAATATAATGAGATTATATATAATGTATGTATCTATGTATTCATTTTTATATATATGTGCACACATATATACACCTACACAACACGTATATACATACATGCGATAACAAAACACAGAGGGATTAGCAGGAAGTATTTGCCAAGAGAATTCTTTTAAAGTGTACTTAAGAATGGAAATCTGAAGCATTTTACCTGTTTTATAACTCTGTGATCTATATATATCCCTGAGTTCTTTCATAAGTCGATCTGAAGCCTGAACTGACCCAGAGACTGCACCCTGAAACAAACAAAAAGACTCCAAATAAGTGAAAAGTAATATTTACATCAAACAGCTTTATTTCCATTACAAAGTTAGTGTAACTAGAAGGTATTAAGAAAATACTAATTTCTGTATTAGGATTAAATTTTTTGAAAAATTACATATTCTAGCGAGCAAAGACTACTCAAAAGAAACAAGACACTCCCTCTAAAGCAGCACATTAATATATACTGCTATATGGTATAGGTGATACAAACTTTTAATCAACGTACAACAACTGACATTTTTCTGTAAAGGAGTTTCATCTCTTTGGCCTTTTGATTTCCAAGATGGATCCATAATACATTTCTAATAGGGAAATATTTCCTTTTACCTTCTGCTTTTATGCACTGGAAGGAAGAGTAAGACTAATCCTAAGAACAAGCTTCTGCACATAAGGTTTTACTGTTTTCTCAGAAGTTTAATTTTATTTGGTTATGAAAAAAGGTACAGGAGTTGGAATAGAACACCAGCTTCTGGATGAAGTAAGATCAACCAATATATTTAGTAAATGCAGAACAAAAGCAACACTATTATTTGCAATAGAGAGAAAAGAAAAGTAATAGATCAGTCAACACCTACACACAGGAAAACTAAGGTAAGTAATTCTTAAAATACCAAATATTTTTGATTTCTCACAGTTCTTGTGGTTTATGCAACAAGGGCAGAAACCTCTTCTGTTCTTTTAGAGCTCAGTTCTGTATTACTCAGCATTAAAAAGCGATAGAAAGCTTAGCATACAATTTCTGAACCTTATCTTTCAGCCTGAGATAGAGTGCTAAAGAAAAAAGGAAAAGATAAAAAAAAGAGACCTTTAAGTGCCATGCATATAAAAATAAGACTAGCTCTAAAAACCACCAGTTATTGACAAACTAATGAACACAACAATATCAAGTAACTGATGTCTACTCATATCAACAACTGCTGCACTGGATGTCTTCTGCACACAGTCTCAACGCTGAGAGTTCTGTCCCCTTGGTATTAACTCCTGCCTCAATTTTCTGAGCTTTAAAGCGAGGACAGAACTTTTTCCTCTTACAAAATTAATGTGCTTGTTTAGAATGACATAATCAGCAAGAGTACCTAGATTATTCTCTCCAATGCCAAAACTAGCAGGAAAGATTTTTATATTACACCTTAGATGTTACATGATTACCCTGCTTACATATTCCACCCAAAACACGATTTTATATTCAAGATTTTTGGAAAGCAGAGAGGTAAGAATTAGAATTACAAGACTTAAAATACGGAAAAGGAATGAGGACTCCAAATGAGGTAAGGCAGCTATCACCCTGAACCCCAGTCCTGTGAAACTTTGGCTTTCATCGGCAGTCCGTTTCCTGAAGGCAGATTACTTCATGAGACCTGTGCAGTCCTCTACTGCTGCTTGGACTTCAGTCACTCCCACTGAAATACAGGCTAATAGACGTGGCTCATAAGCATGGTTTCAGGAGGGGGAAAAAGAGTAAAAAAAAAAAAAACAAACCACCAACTACAAATGAAAAATCCCACAAAAAAAACCAAACCAAAAACCACCACCAAACACAAAAAAGCCCCCACCTGGAATAAATTTAAGTTCAGCCTTTCTATATGAAGTACTGAATTAGTTTATGAGTCTGTTTTTCTACTCCATCTAAAAATTTGACGAGATTTGTTTCTTCAGTTTCCTTTCAGACACTATGAGCATCTACAAACAGATTCTTTTTGGACAGAAGTGCCAGAGAAGTATTTCTGGAGGAATGTGAAGCAGCTATGACCACCATCTAACACTGGAAACGTCATCCCTGTTTGGCTGAAGTCAACAGTGATACATATTCTACAAGGTCTTAATTGTAGGATCAAATTATTTCTCCGGAAGGTTAAATATCAGTAACAGTTACTTGATGCTAAAGCCTCCACAGACTCCTTTGTCTTCTCTGATCAGTAGCATCCCATATGCTCAGCTTCACACTATATTATGTAGACTACTCTTTTAGGCTATTCATTTTCATATTCCACTGGATTTAATTATGCAGATTACTGAAATTCCACTAGTTTTTCTTAACGGACCAGTATGAAGAATGACCTTTCTAATTAAATATGCAAATAAAAGGCAACTCCTTTTATCTGATTAAACAAAAGCTGCACAGAGACAGGGCTCCAGTCAAGTCATTGCTCAGTCTACTGAAGCCCCTGCCTATAGAGCAGTATGAGACAAAGAAGAGATCTCTCTTCCTTTAACAGCAAGCGAATCAAGTTTTATGGAAAAAAAACTGGTAGATTATATACATTATTTGCAGATTACTACTATTCATACCCACTCTTTGTTGAGTAGCTGAAAAAGGAAGAGTTACACTCAACAAGTGAACACAACGCAGTGCTAATCACCATTCTCTGTAAAACTGCTGTGCTTTTTCAGACCTGGTCTGGGAGCATTAAGGTTGAGACTCATTCATGAGTTGAGTCTGGAGGAAAAAAACGTTATGGAAAAGTGTCAAGATTCTGGCTTTCTTCTATGCAGAGCTGTGCAATATTCTTGCCTCATCTGCTGTATTGCTCACTGAAAGAGGGAAATCTTGTACATTTTTCACAGAGTATCAACCTCTAAATACAGGCAATTTAAAAAACTTATTAGATACCCAAAGACATCCTGTGGAAAACTAGTTTCCTCACTGCATCTTTATTTCCATCTAATTAAGCTACTGAATTTCTGTATATAACGTTGGAAGCTCACCTTTGCATATGAAAACTTAAGTGTCTTCTATACTGTAGTAATTTAAAGAACAAAACTTAACACTCCACATTCTCCTGAGTGCCATTATAACTGCTGATAAACTGAAGTTGTACTTTAAAAAAAAAAAAAAAGGTTAATTTTAGCATATGTAAGCTAGCCTCAGTAGACTTTGTCTATAACTGGTTTTCACCCTTTTTGCCTAGGAGTTTCTAGTTGGGCTGCCCATTCCTTATACAGCAGTAATAAATACAGTTAGACATGCTAGTCTAAAGAGTCGCTAGACTGCAAACCAGTAATCTGTGATAAGAGAAAGAGGTTAGCAAGCTTAACCTAAAGAGTTCAGCACAGGAGAACTGAACTGAACACACTCTGAACTATCCTTGGAGGAAGTCAAAGAGGAAGACTGCAGAGACTAACTGGTGTATCTGATGGTAACCTTAATGCCAAACACCACTGCTTTGAAACACAAAGTATTCATTCTGGTGTCACTTTTGGTTTTTGTAACTACTGTTAAAGTCCAGTTTAGAAGACAGTACTACTTGTGTCACACCGTTCCGTGATAGAGTAGAGCAGTGAGTTCAGTTTTGACTATCATGGTAGTAAAATTAAAAACTTTAACTTTCAATAACTCGATATATGCAAGTTATAATTTCAAAGACTGAATTCAGATGTAAGTGACTGAGTATCCTTCTGGAAAAGTGGGACTTACCACTCCAAGGGAGATAAAGCTCCCACTTCTCCAGTTGTGTGATCAAGACTTACAGTCACAACTGCCTTAGAAATAACTGGTCAATCATGGGATCTGACAGGTACCTGTCATGTGGGGTTGATGACAAGAGCAGAAAGGCACAGCCATTTGAGCTGTAAACCCAAGAAGTTAAAAGAGCTGCCAGACAAGCCCCAAGTGACTTTTTTTCCTATTAAGTAATCAAATACACCCAAAATCTCACTTGATCCTCCTCTCCTGTACAAGTGTATACTTGTGGTTCTCCAGAACAATGAGCAGGTAAACTGGAGAAATCCCTGCTATGGGACGTAAACATTTATGTGGACAACATGCCATTTGCTGAGAGTTGCAAATAACAGAAACACCTGGTGCAGGAATTCCCAAAGCCAAAACTGTTGGATGTGAAAAATATTCATGAGATGCATCACTACAAGCTTGTCCTGTTCTCAAACTCGTCCCCCTAAGGCTGTGCTTCTGCTACTGTCACAAATATGAAACTGCTCCGAGTATAGGCATTATATTTTTCAGAAGTGTTTCTATCCTCAGTAGCATTTTAGTGTGAACGTATAAACTTGAGTAAAACACTTTACAGAACAGTTAAGCAAGCCCTAAGAAAACCAGGGCTTCAGAACTTCTGTGTTTGCAAGCAAGACATAACAAAACTGTGCAGAAGTCAGCCCAGCACATGCCACTGCCCCAGCTGGCTGCTACACTGAGTCTCCAGAGATATAGGGGTTTGCAGCCTCAGCTTTGCTCTTTTTCCCCTTCCATCCCTCAGAACACAACCATAGTCCAACTCCTTAAATGAGTTATCTGAGGCAGGAGGTGCAGTTCATTGCAGTTTTAAATCCAGAGACTGGGTTGTCTGTTTTCTGTCTGATCAGAAAAATGCCATCACACACCGAAACAGTACAGTAAATCGCCTCACTCTCAATATGTTTCAGGTAACTCAGCCACAAGACTAAAAATTACCTGCTAAAACAAAACACAAAAAATGGAAACTCCTCCAAGATAATAAAATCTGAAGTAACCCCAAAAGAGCTAAAGAATACAAGTTTGCTCTACCGTCACTGAACTTTCTCAGTATTTGCGCAGAAGTACATTCATTCCTGGAAGGTAAAGTACATTCGTTCTTAGTTCAAGGATTAGACTGAAAATGGAAATGACACCTTAGACTTCATAAAACCTGATGATGAAAGTGGAGACATTTGAGACTTCTAAAGGAAAGTGCATAAACTCCTCAGCAGGAAATGGAAAAAGCTAATAGCATTATCTAAATAAGAAAAGCATTAATCTCTAAAATGACTATGTGGGGTGAGACCTCTGAAAAGCAAGCAGCAGCAAGTTGTTAAATATTTGAAGTTAATGATTCCAGTTCAAAGACCTTTTTTTATTCCCAGTAAGCAAGTGGTTCTTTAAAGTTATTACAATGTTAAGAGGAGGATTAATTCTTGCTCCAAGTTACATGCTGTACTGCAAGCCAAATTTAAGTTTATTTCCTGATGCCGGCAAGAAGAGGATTAAGGACACTGCCAAGGAAGAGAACTAGTTTAGAAAATGAGTAGATACATATTCTTAACTTGTATAACACACAAACCCTAAAAACTTCTACGACAAAAGTCCTGAGAGGCAGAAAAATGTCTTTAACCATTTAAGAATATGCAAGAATGGGACTGCAGGCACTCCTTTCCTATGGAAAAACCTTTAGCATGATCCGTAACTTCAACCTGTGTTACAGCCGAGAGGAGAGAGCATGACACATGGATTTGGGCCACAGAACATGTAAAGAAACTGCAAAGTCTTCTGGTTCCCTTGGGCACGAATCAAAGCCCTCCATCAGGCTTCATGTTCCCTCTTCCAACAACAAGCATGTAAATGTGGGCATGGCTTTGTTTTACTTTGCTGAGGAAACAAAGTACACCAGCAGAGCCGCGTAGTTTGTGTGAAAACCAGACCATGTTCAGCCACTACATTTACGTTTGTGAAACTCATACGGTCCTTTAAGAAAACCCACTGTGAAGGGCTGTACAGATTTACATTTTACGTAAGATACTAAGCAAACTTCTATCTTAGACCATGTTTAACATGTTCTATTAAAAGCCCCACGTTTTGGCAGCATTAAAGGGGGCATTTAAATGCTACTAGGTTAGCTCCTTCCTAGGTCAGTAGTGCAGCTACAGTTTTCAGTTCTCAAGCACTTAAGAGTAAACCCTCACAAGTCCCTTGAGAAATGATTTAAGCAGCGCAGCTATTTCTGGCGACCCACAAAAGTGCCAGGGTTCCTCAGCAGCAGCTGAATACCCTGTTCCCTGTACTCAGCTGACCTTGTTTATGCAGCAGCATCGGCGTGAGAGCCTTGGCAGGAGAACCAGCCCTTACGTAAGCTGGATCTGCTGGTGGCGCGCGCACACACACACAGAGCAGCCCGCCTTTCGGCTCCGCTGGACGTGGAGGGGAAAAGCAAAAGGCAAGGCAATATTTGCCAAGCGGGAAAGAACAGACAGCAAAAGAAAGCTGGCAGTTTTAAGAGGTTTTCCACACCAAGGAAGAATGTTGACACTGCAAAAACCTGTTTTCAGTTCTACCATATTTTTAGATGATGGTAAAGCAGTCCGTGCCCTTCAGGCTGTGAGAGGATTTATTTTATTTAATAATGAAAGAGTCCTTACCATTAGAGGTCTGAGTTATAAACACAGAATACACAGAATGTCAATAGGCATTTTCTCAAACTCTGAACAAACATTTAAGTTTAAGCAAAACCAGTAAGTGACCACTGTGTCTATGGTCAGTCAAGTCTCAAAACAGACCTGACTACACAGCAAAAACAGTTTGGCACCTTCGGTTTACCAGTTTTTAAATACAGAAATGTTGATCAGGTTTTGGGGTTTGGTTTTTTTTTCTGTGTGTGTTTTTGTTTGTGGGTTTGGGGTTTTTTTTGTTTTGTTAAGGGGTGATCATTACTGTACACTTTCCTTCAGACAACTTAATAGATACCCATTGAATCCACACACAAATCAAAGAGCAGTCTCCTCTAGCCAGCCCTCTCATACTGTCGGTTTCAGCAGAACATTAGGTCTAAAGTATTTTTGACAGGTTTGCACTCAAGTCATATTAGAACAGCACTGGGACAGGAGCAGAAGACTTGTATTTGAAGAACTCTGATCGAAGCATTTCTCTTACTTCCTTTGCGAAGCAGATGACTATAAACTGAAACTCTTTTCCATGTTAAAGCGTCAGTCACTAAGAGGAAGAAGTTTTTAAACTAAAGTTATTTAGAGACAGTAATTCATGACAAGAAATAGTCAAGATTCCGCTAACTAAAGGAGCCTTTTACCTAAATTCTTATGATAAGTAGATCTATATGGAGCACATCCAATACTAAAAGTGGATTGACTTGGCTAGTGCCGAGCACTTTCAGTGTACATAGTTCTTGCTACAAATCAAAAGAGGTTTACAACAGCAATTTTCTTGAATTTAGTATCATTTTTAAGCACAATTTAGGCTTTTTAGAAAATATTTACTGGAAAAATCATCAAGTATAAGAACTAGAAGAAAGCTGGTTCTTTGGGCAAAAATCCAGGTGTTCCCTACACACCGATGGTAAATCTTATTCCTTCCACAAATACTTACAGGTCCCTCCCCAGTACCCAACTACTGCTCACATTCTCAACTATTAGCTTAATGAGAAATAGCACATCCTGTGTCTAGACATGATCTACATGTCTGCTGACTTGCCAAACAGCATATAAAAACTTACGAGCTCACATAGTAGAGGGCACCAATTTAAGCTCCTTCTTTCTGTACAGGTG
This sequence comes from Numenius arquata, assembly GCF_964106895.1. Lineage (NCBI taxonomy): Eukaryota > Metazoa > Chordata > Aves > Charadriiformes > Scolopacidae > Numenius > Numenius arquata. Next base: position 20,092,969 of record NC_133586.1, on the reverse strand, counting down.
ACTTATGAAAATTTCAGAACCTTTACCTTTGGTTGAAATTGGTCATGAACAAAGTACTGAATTTCATGCATGACACATTTTAAGCCCCTGTGAAACAAGTTTTGATTTCTTTGGAAGCCAGACTAAATAAAATTAAAGTTGTATGACATCACCATTCCCTCCTACGTGCACCTTTGAGAAGTAGAAGCTTCTCTGGAACCTGGCACTTGTGACAAAACACTTCTAAGCCTCTGGAGAACAGGTTTTTTTTTACAACTGCCTGCTGGCAGGATCACTCAGAAACTGTGATGATAAAGCTGCAGAGCTGCTGAAGGCCCCTTGCTTTACATCTGGCAAAAAAAAAAAAATCCTCAGTAATCTCCAAGCAGTGTAGATATTACTGAAAAACAAACTCATGCATAAAATGGATTTAAAGCACAAACTCCTGGGTTTACTAAGTATGTTAAGTCACCCATGACTTTTAACGCAGTTTTATATATGGCTTTCTGTGTTATTAAAATAAGAGCTCAGCAAGAGAAGTCATGCTTAAAAGCTAGATGCTTTATGTCGATTCTGCAAGGACTACTGTTCGTAACAAAGACATCAAGCGAGAGAGAGAGGGACAACCAAAGAGATACCTCTGGAAATCAGACAAGCAGTTAAATATCATTAACAACTGTGAAACCTGAATTTATATGCAAGAGCTGACTCTAGTGAAAAAAGGTGCTTCTTCATCCAAAACACCAAGAATACCCCAACCCAGTCTGACAAAATAAATTATGATAGCGTTCTCCCAGGCTGAAGGAGAGTGCTTTAAGTAGTTTTTGTGCCTCTGTGGCATGTGGACTGACAACTAAATTTCTGTGCCAAAGATTCTGTTGAAAGATGAGTCCATTTACTAAATGACCTTGGAATCTTACCTGGCCTATTCAAACTTCTCCAAAAAGAGCCATTTAGGTCCCATAAAGTTTGTCCTATATATGGCTGGAAGTCAGCTACAGGTTAATTTACATCTACCTGCATAGCAAGAGGTTTTATTTGCTGAAAATAATTTCTATTTTAAAGCCAGAAGTATTGCAAAGAAGAAACATAAATCATTAACTCACATTTAAGTGATCTTGCCTTTGATTTTTTCTGATTTTTTCTAAGATTGCAAGGTTCTCTTTTTCAATGCCTTCATCCTCAGATTTCTTCCCGTCAACTGGTTCCTCCTCCTTCATATCATAGTGATCCAGATCTTCAATGTCCTACAGGATAGAGGAAAATTCCCTGTAAATAACTGAACTATGCTCTTTGTTCAATGAAACCCTCTCCAAGGGCATTCAGGAATACAGTCACATACTGCACAGCACTATGTATTAGTGATTGTTGGATACCATTTCTATTTTGCTCTAATTTCACTCTCTCAGCCAACAGTATTCACTGGAAGTCTAGGGAGCCTTCACAATACAAATGAGACCCAAATTCACAACGTGTTTCTGATCACAGAAACAAGCACAATAAAACTTTTGCGAGACGTTGATTGTAGTGAATTAGCCCATTAAAGTAGGTAGAAAACAGGAAGTTAAGGCATTTTGAACAGGGCTTGAGAATCCAAAAGCACGCAAAGGTAGGGTGTCTCCAAGATGCTTCTAAAAGCAGACTCTTCTCAATTACAATCCCAGCTATATTACACTTCTGGCAAACAATGATTAACATACCTGGCAGGGCTACAGCAACCCTTCAAGCAAGTTAAATATTAGAAAGCTGCATGTACTTTTTTCAAGGTGAACACTTCAGCTGAAGCTTAGATGCAGCAGTTTTAGAATTAGGATGAGACAAAATTATGCAGTCAAGTATTCTGGCCACACAAGCCAACATTTTCAGTTCTGAGTTCTAGACTAAGACACTGAATAATCTTCCCCTCTCTATTCTGAGACGGGGTTATCCTGTTGCAGAGGAGCACTCTGAACTTAAGATAACTGCCTGTAAGGTGATTCAAGCGCTATTTGTGGAGAGGAGGGCAAGGATGTGAATACCTTGCGGTGAAAAAGAAAGCACTACAGCAGCCACACCAGCAAGATACGAGCACACAACTATGAAATGTGCTCCAACACACAGTACTCTTCCACACCTGTGGCTACTCTTTATGCACCATCTGTTTGCGTGGCAGGACAACCTGGCCATAAACACAAATTCAAGGATGTCTTATATAGTAAGGAATGCACCTATCTGGTGCCTTTGACAACACTGTTTCCACCAGCTGTAACAGATTTTAGACTGAGTATTCTTTAAAATGCTCCTGTTTCTCAGAAGAGCGATACAGCCCTATGAACCGTAAGCTGCTTTACAGTTTAGAAATTGGACCAGGTTACAAGTTGAAGATATGTGCCACACACAATGCTACCTGATAGCTTATAAATAATGACAGACATGACAAATTTTTGTCTAAAGTAGCCTGAACAGAGTGCAAAAGGCTATTCACAAGTCTGCAAGCAACAAAAGCCTTGGGGCAGCAGGATATGGGAGCATATATACCACCTTTACAGAAACTCTGGCTCCAACAAGTGTGGTCTGGATCAGGCTAAATACAGTGTAAAAGAGGCTACTGTAACATTTAGCTCTTTTTTTCTACAGGAAGACTTTCTCTTCGATTCAAATAATCAGTTTCTCATTCTTACTACACATCTTCATTAAAAATATAAATCTGAAGTAGTCAGAACAGTTCTCCTATAATAAGGCTACTTCTAGGGGTTCAAAAAGCAGGCATCTTGGAGCTATTCTAACCTGTTCTAGAAGTAATTGAAGGGGTGGTTCTCACACAGTAAAAAGCTCATTAAAAGCCGTGTGTCACCAGACACTGACATAAACCCCTTAAAGTTTAGCGTGTCTACTTCGGATGTCCTTCCGTTTCCTTCAAGGTATTATAGTTAAAAACTAGCTCACCTGTTGAATAAATCAGGCTCTTAGCCAGTCTGCTTCAATTTGGGAGGCACTTTCAACTGTATCAGAGCCAGTTCATATGCTGCTTGAAATAGGAGTTAACAATGCAAACTTACTGATTTGGCACACAATGTTATGTATTGTTTGACTAAAGCACAAACAGATGTCCAATTCTCTGTATCCAAGTACCTCACAGCTGAGATCTAGGTTTAAGAAGAAAATTTCACTAGTTTTGGTGGTTGAAGTGAAAGCTGACGTTAAGGTAAACAAATTTTTAATTATCTTTTCTGTTGAACTCTAGGAAGATTACATTTTACAGTTTGGCTTAATAATTAGCCAGCCACTGCAGAGCAAAATGCCAGAATTCTACTAGACTAGGGTAACAGTTTTCACATACTTCACCCATATCTTCTTCTTCCTCCTCTTCTGATGTAACTTCTTCTGTTGTTCCATTCTGCAACACAACAATGAGGTTTCTGCATAAATTGTGCATTTGTTCCTTTCTTTCAAAAACAGGAAGTCTACTATCAAAGAGAAAGCTATATATACAAAAGTTACACCTATCAAGGTCTGCAAAGGACTGAAGTTTAACACAAGAGATACACAAAGATCCTCTCCCGGAGTATGACAGTGAAGAGACTTTTGCATGAAGCAAAGATAAACAGAGTGTCACAACTAATTTCACATTAAGTTTTAAGTGGAAACTTAAGATTCAGATAAGGATATCCTATTCTGAGACCAGGGACAAATGCAATAAACAAGTCAAGCGGGTTATAACTCATGATCTCTTAACCATGAAATCAGATCATGGCTCTGACTAGAATCCATATACATGCTAAACCTCTAAAAAGAAAAAAACCCAAACTTTAGACCTCTAAAACTTAATGGATTTTTGTCCCAATACCTAGAACTTTTATGCAACAACTCCAATCACCATATAGCCGTTGTTAACAGATTATTTGATAAAATACTAAACCGATACATTGAGTTCATTTTTCATGGCTTTCCATTTCAGGATACCACTTCCAGCTCAGGAAGTTTGAGCTGCAGAAATACTCAGGAGTGTTCCGCTACGCTTGTGCTCCGCTTACTCTTCCTTCGGCAAAGAAGGCACGCCACTGCTATAGGCAATGCAGGGGACTAGATGGATCTCTGGTCCGACTTACTAAAGCCACTCTTATTTAACTTGCAAATTATCTGACATTTCTGGCTAAGAAACCTTCCATAAGTTTGTTTTTGAGTTTCTGGGCATAAGTAAGCCTCTTCAACGAAGCTACTTCCTAATATTACAGGCCTATTGCCTTACAGTTGCACTGCTACGTGGGTGGCTGAGACAAGACCTATAGGATTACAATTTGGCACGTGACCAAAATTAAGCAAGTTATTTGTCATTACCATAGTACTGTCACCACAGGAAAACCATCTGTTACGCTACAGGAGTTTTTAGAAATCATGTCATCCTAACATGTATAAGCAAAAGAAGATATCAATCTTATTAAAAATACAAAAGAAAATAACAGTTACTGTCAGTTACCAGTTCTGTTTTCAGTACAATTCAAAACATTTTAGTTAACCAGAACATTTCACAGCCCTTCACAGCTCTTCATTTGTCAAAAGCACAAGAAGTAAATGAGGCACCTCAGACACTCCCTACCCAAAGTAGCATATGGTCCTGATATCCCATGTTTCTGCAAGGGATTGAAGAGGAAGGAAAACATCAATAGTAGTTCATCCAAGTGCAGACTGTGAAACATATACTCTTAAAGAAAAAGCAAACAGCGTTCAATCACATTTACATTTCAGAAAAAAGTACATTTTGGAAGCACTAGGAATACAGAGTGATTGGCGTGAGCAGTATTTAAAAGAGAATCAAACTGATAGCACTGGTATCATATACACACCTTTCAATGGTACAGACACTCCAAAGGAAATTGTGAAATATTATCAACACCATTATTAAATGGATTCTGCAAACAAAATTCAGATTGAGGACACCATAAAGCAACAGCTTCATATCTCAGTTCTGGCTTACACAAGGTTTACTCCTTCCCAACACCTTGTTTCTTGGAGCCAAAAAAACAACTCCTTCATTGCCATAAGAAGGTGTCCACAGCTTTTTAATTTACCTGTCCAGCTGGTAATGGCTGATCTAACATTTCAACATCTGGATGCTGAGGAAGATTATATAATCTGCAGAGGTCACATATTAATCGCTTCAGCTGTTGAAGAAGCTACGAAAAAAGAAAACATGGAAACGTCTGTTCAAACCAAAGCACAGAACAATACATTCTGAATTTTCTTCACTGTCGGTACTGAACTTTCAGTGACTGTACAGCATTTAGATCTGCACACATAACAATAAAGTTTAAAGACCCCTCTTTTTTGCAGTAGTCATTGTAATAAAATCCCCACAATGGGAAACCAAGGACATGGCAAGTTAAAGATGGCTCCCGTTTATCTCCTCATGTCAAGGTAAGGAAGTCATGAGCAAAAGAAAAATCTGCTCTGGCAGCATCACCCATTCCAGGCATAGGTGTCTCAGCCACAGATCACTAGGGAATAATCAAGTGATCATATTCCATGAGACAAGATGGCCCATTCCAGTTCCCGAGGTTAAAGAACCACATCTTCAAGAAAACAATGAGGAACACACTGATTTTCCACATCCTGAATCCCTTTCTAGGGCACACCAGCGGGGCACCAGAAGCAAGACAAACACTGTACAAGGCAGAGAAACCAGCCAGGCTCCGAGCTAGAGCTCGAGCAGTCTGCACGTCGTATCTGGTATCAGGTTGAAGCACAATCTGTTACTATCACTCATTTCTGTTTCCAACTTTCAGCCTTACATTGACTGTGTTCTGTTAACTGCAAAATATGGAACACCTTTCACTCACCTTAATGCTATCCAGAAAATATTTACTTCCGCAGAAACAGAGAAACATTTGGTTTGCTTCTTGATCACCATGCTAATTAAGTGGATTTCCATAGCTGTTAACTTTCTCTAGGCAGCCTCAGGCTCCTAGTTAAGGCCAAGGCCATCGAAGCCTCTACTACTGCATCTCCTAACTTTTCCAGGTCTTCGCATAGTTATATCAGAAAAACAAAGAAAGGACTGTAGAATGTTTGCAAAATGGTTAACATGTTGTTATTTGCATAATAATAACCTAGATGAAGCTTGCAAAAATTATACCTCTATTTATGGACTTTTCTTCCAGATACCAAAGGAAGTTTGTCTTGTAGAAGGCAGCGAGCAAGACAGCCTTTCTGTACACACATCCTTCAGCAGTGACACTTGGAGCGACAACCTCCACTGCCCTTTAAGTATCACTCCATAAAGGAGGGAGACTCAGGCAATGTGGCCTCAGCCGAGGTACAGCATAGACTGTATTATCCTGAAAGAATGATACCTCTGCAACACTATTTGGTGTTTGAATATTGTATTTCTTAAAATATACAATAAATTAAGGTATCTAAGAAAAATTTAGTCACTCCAAAATATTCTACATGTCTAAAGCCTTGCTATTGGCCAGTCTAAATGCTCTTACCTCATCCTACAGCAAGTGAAAATTCAGCCTCTCCAGGGTTAAGAACTCATTTCCAAGCCCAAGTCACTAGCAGTGATAAGCAAATGTTGCCCATATGCTATCTGAAAGTTTCAGTGCTTTTCCCTTCTCCGGTAGAATTCAATGTTCCTGTTTAATAGGAATGTTATTTATTCATCAGAGGCCACGGACCGCCATACCAGCCTGCACTACGAGAATTAGGACATTCTCTCCTAGCAAACATGGTGTGATGTTTCTGCATCATTCATGTCATCCTTAACTCAAAAATAAAGCGGATGACACCAAAAGAAGTGGTGTATCAGCAACACATTTTTTGTGAGTATATACATGAGATGTGATACTTTTATGTTGCCAGAAGCTGTCTGTAAAAATCACATTTTTCATCAGTGTTAAGACTCTACACCTGTTTGAAACTTCCTGGGTGTCTGAAACGTCAGGAAATCTTTTAGCAAGCAGAAAGCAGGTTAATCAATCAAAAGTTAGCTGTTAGACAGAACCACAGGTCTTAGAATTATTATTCTCAGTACGTGTAAGATGCTTAAAGTTGCACTGCTACACATTTTGTCGAGAAAGTTTTTCTCTGCACAAACAACACTTTTTCATGGAGAGCTGGAGGAAGTACTGTAACTTTTCAGGAATTGCGATTTTTCTCAGGCAGCCACGTAAAGCTAGGCAAGCCATTAATTTGTTTACATCTGTTGTGAAGCATATAAAAAATTTAAATGGTGGGGGAAGAACACCACCACCAGTACTTGGCTGGTCCAAAGGTTGGAAAAGCAGATGAACACAGTATTAGATGTGTCTCTTCAGAAAGAGACAATAAGGGCTGCAGAGAGAGTTAAGAACTGCTACCTGCCCTGCTTACTCCAATCCCCATCATCTCCATGACAAGTCCTGTCACCTGGATTCAAATTCAGAAGGAATCTTTGGGGCCAGGACCTAAACCATTGTAAGCTTCTCTCATTTGCTTCTGAACACAGTGCCACTGCGAGGTTCACAGGCGCTCTCAAAGCAACAAGCTGATGGCACAACCTGAACCAAATTACACCGTGGCTGTGCCCGGAGAGGTGTCTCTCTGCCTCCAGCAACACATCTGCACCAGCACCAGAGATCACACAACCACCCAGCAACTTACAAGCTTCAAGGAAGATCAATTCCTGATGTGCTTCAGCACAGAAGCAACAATTTCACCATAAAGGGGGAAGCGGGAATTTGCAGCTGAGAGCAGGGACCCTTCCTTGGCAGCAGCCTGGGCTTCAGGGCGAGCTTCACGCAACTGTCAAACCACAGTTTTGTTTTTATAGCTACATTGTTTTACTTGAGGTCAGTCTCTACAATCTGCAAAGGTGGTGGCAGAGTGAAAAGCTGATCCCATCTCTACATTTCTTCTTCCTTATTGCTATGTTTTTCCTCCGCAGGAGTTCATTTCATACCCTTGATCCTTCTGCCATGGACCACCATCACCACTATCCCTTGTGCTCTGCTCAGATGCATGAAAAATCATAGGATCTGATGGGCTGAAAGGCACGTCTGGAAGTTATCTGACCCAACCCCTGCTCTAAGCAGGGCCTAGCATGATTTAGTATGTGTTAAGGGTACATGAACAGACTGTACCAAAAGGGAGAGCAGATTTCTGCCATGTATTAATAATTTAAATGTATTTCAAGGCTAACTTCACATGCTTGGCTAATGTAAAACGAATGCTTAACACACACTCTTCGCTGCTACTGAGGAAAAGTATCAGTATACTGATAGTTTCCCTGGAATACAAACTGCCTAAAGCAGAAACTAAACAGCAACTAGAATGAATAATCCACAGGGTATTAAAGGAGCAATGTAAATAGCCTGAATAACACAAATGCTCAAGTGACCAAATACAGTGACAAATTTATATGTTAATGATATTGATTATAATATAAAAATAACAACAAAATATAAAAATATAATATATACATCTATAATATAACTTTTAATACTTCAGTTCTGAGAAGTTGGTAGTTCTTATGGACACTGTAACACTGTTTTAGAAGAAAAAAAACACCTCTTAGAATTTTTTGTTTCCCTTCTTAGCATCTTACAAACCTGAAAACAGTTTAGAACAATCTTTGAAACCTATCCTACATTAGGAGGCCTTTTTATGCATAAGGAAATCTTTCTTATGCAGTATGAAAGCATTAATAATTTCAGGATAACCTTTAATGATATTAATATACTGCTGGGTTCACTAGGCAGCTCCTTGTTTTCTAATTACCAAGGAACATGGACTGAAGTAGTATAGTGTAAGTATACACACACTTATTTTTCCTACATGTATCTGTATATGTACACACACAGAGGATCTATATCTATACATAAATAAATAAATCAATACACCTTAGCCTACCACTGAAGCAAAACTGCTGAAGAAGGCCACAAGAGGAAATAGAGGCAAGAAATAACCGTCACGTGGAATGTGGCCACTACTCAGCTGTCAGGTAGTCCGTGACAGTAACTGGCCTCACGCACAGTCCGCAGCCTTGGGCAGTTTCAGAAAGTAAGGCAAAGCTTCTCCCTGCATCTTGTCTCTATGATACGTTATTAGTTGCTGCCGCATTGGTAGTTTGCAAGAGCCAACACTCTTTCCTGAAATGCCATCATGTGAAACCAAATCTAAATTCTTAACAGAGAAGCAGTGTGCTCAGGGACAGCAGCTTACAGAAGTTGTATACATCCTTATGCCAGGAATTCTATACTTTTGAAGTCTTCCATGCAAGTTTAGGCCCTCAAGGTTTGAATAGTGTGAGAATTGAAGCTGCCCATCAGAATTTAAGTCCATTTCACTATTACCTTTCAAAAGAAAACCTCCGAATCATGTATAGTTATGTTTAATAACCCATGAACCCTCTGAAGTCTGAGACTTTAGACCCGCAACTATAACTTCCCTTACATTAAACAGGACAGCAAAACTGAAGCAGGATTTCTCTTTTGCATGGCACAACCACTAGAAGGCAGCTGGCAGTTTCAGCTACCAGCGCTGATCCACAGGATCTGAAAGGGAATTCAGGAGACAGTAGGGGTCAGAGAGGATTCCATAGCCCCTTTATCTGCGGACTGGAACTTGTGCTAGCAGTGCTTTCAGCACATGCTCGCTGTGCTCAGTTCAGCTCCTGGAAGAGTCCAAGGCAATTTGCCATTCAAAATTTGACTGTTTCAATAACTTACTGAGCTTAGAGCAACACAGCACAAACCATCCTTTAGACGCAATAAGTTAAGTGAAAAATGGTTTGAAACATTATAGAAGTCTAAATTTAACTAAGTGAGTTTTTAGGAGATAACGTGATAAATCAGAAGCCTCTGGATTTCTACAGGTTTCTTATCCCTTCCTACCCTTCTCCAAGAAGGCTGTATGCGAGTTCCTCCCCTTCACAGGCGCTGGAGCACGTGAGTTGCAAGGGGAAAAGCTGTAGGGAGAAAAAACAAACCCCAAGACCCCAAAGCCAAGCCTTTTGAGCAAAACAAAGAAGTCAGATGTTGTAGTCTAAGTATTTGTCTCTCTTCAACCACTCCCATCTGTCTTCATCTTGGCATAACACGATGTGGGGTGGATTCCTGAGAAACCAATGGGCCATCCACAGGTGTCTATTACATCAACCCACCAGCTTTTACATGGGCAAGTACAATCTTGATATCAGGAGCTGTTTTCTTACAACGTACATAGGCAATCTACGTGCACATGCAATTCAGCACAGTGAGTCCTATGCATGTTTGCGATAAAGCTTTCTAACCTGTTGCAAGCAAACCTGTAGGTAGTTAAACATAGGAAATATCTTGTTTAAAACCTGTAGTCTGAAGCTACTAATCACACCAGCTTCAAGCTGGAGAACCTTCTGAAAAGTGCATTTAAGAAAAAAGGTGACTTGGCCACATTTTCTGTTACTATACTGTTGTATGTCTTCGAGGCAGAAGTCACAAAAACTAAGAGATCTGTAACATTCTTGTAAATGTAGTTTAGTTGTAAGAAGAAAATACCCAACTGATACATATGTCTCCTGTAATGAGATCCAACTTAATACATTAAAACACTAATGTTTCTCTGCGATGCCCCTTTGATTTTAATTATGGCAAGGTACACAAAGACTCTCAGTTGTGTGTTAGTTTTCTGATTATTTCTGACAGAAGTCAAATGCGTTTGAAATACTCTTTAGAAAAAGAAAGTTACATACCTTTATTTAAGGTCAAGTATGCTTGAGTAACATTATCCCAGTAAACATTACAGGTAAGTGATTTCATGAGAAAGAACATTCCCAAGTTTTCAAAAAACCAAAGCACACACTAAGGCCAGCACATAACCCATGCAAGAAGGAGTATTCTGCAGATTGATTTGCTTTGTATGCATCATGTGCATGCATGCATTCTTGTATGCAAAAATAAACAAAAAATGTTAAAATAATCTGTTAATAAAGATCATCTGTAAGGGCTATTTAATACCCATAAAGCTCAGTTTGGAGAGGAAAAACACCACAATCACTGAATTTGTTAGTAGGCTGCACTAGTGCTCTTTGTGGAACAAAGTACATTTGTACTGAAATTTTTGCCCAAGTAATATTCAGGGACACTTGAATAGAATGAAAGAATACGAAGCTAATTTTTTTTATATGTGTATACGTACAAACACAGCTCCTATCACTACATCAAAAAGCTATTTAAGGAAGATACAATGCCTGATAGTTTTCTGAAATTCAAAGCTACCATTAGAATCTGTGCAAAGATTTTCTTTAAAAAGCAATCATCCAAAATCATAACAGTGTTCAAATTTATCACTATCTAAGGAACATTCTGATGAACCAGAAGCTATCCGGTCAAGTCTTCTTTACTGAAATCAGGAATTCTTTGTATTAGCTACCATTATAGCCATATTTTGGAGAATATACATTCTCAAGAACACAAAGCTTTTGCCTCCATAATTGACCTCTGTGCAAAGAAAACACTAGAAGAGCTGTTCTATTCAGTAGTTTTAAGTTCTTATGCATTTCACCATTCAATTATTCTCAGAAAACCTTAAACTGTGCAATTATTGGGGCTGAAATTTAACTTTTTTAAAGAGCAATTATTTAAATCATCTTCTACTCCTTACCCCAAATCTTTCAGATTACTTTTGTTTCATACGTTCTTAGAAGAGAAACTTGTGTTTACAAAAGCCTCAAAGAATCCTAACACTGAACTAATGTAATTGTTTGTTAACGTGACAAAGCTAAATAAACACCCAAAACAGTCAAAAAACAACCAAAACACTTGCTCACCAAAGTATTGCTCTTCTTAATATCTTCTAAACGCTCTAAGACTGAAGTCAGGTTTGGGTCATCTGATTCTACAAACCATATTGGTGATGAAGAGGGGTAAGACTCCTGTTAAAAAAACAAAACAAAACACAACACAAAAGACTCAACAAATAAACAAACAAAAAAAACCCCATAAAGCTTTTAAAATTCATTCACCCCCCAAATTTCACAACACTATTAGTATCACCTTTTATCTTACTCTAAAGTCAGGTAAGAGAGAAGCTTTTAACACAACATTTTTAGGCAATGCAAGAGAAGTTGAAAGAAATCCAGCCAACTGGTTCTGCTAGTGTTTCACCCTATTTTCATCTTGAGCAGATGATGGACATAGATAAGAAACAGCGCTGAAAAGTTTAAAACCCTGGAGGCGAGTGGAGCAGGAGGGAGAAATTTAGAAACGCAGTACAGGTGATTACCAAAAACTGGAAATCACAAGCAGTACAAGTCAAAGAATAAAACTATATCAATCCCGATTTTTCATAAAAATAGAGATTCTTCGAAATAAAAGCTGTGAAAGCAACCAAGCCTGGAATTCTTCAGATTTCCTCCTCAAAGAGGATTATTCAAACTGTTGTAGCACTGGCTCTCAGACTGAAGCAACATAACTTTGCCTCCAAGGCAGAAGATTTGACCTAACAGGCAGATCATGATGCCAAAAATCTGCAGTTTTATCTTTGTACCATCAAGGCTCATAGAGGACTTACCGCTGCTGAAAGATTTCTCAAACAATATATTAAGAAAGCTTACAGAGTAACTGTCTTCCATCACGAGAGCCCTACAGTTGTTAAGCAGGTGCCAACACACATCCCGGTGACAGTGAGATCAAATGGGTTCAGAGGTTTAGAAGCGCACTCCCTTTTCCAGAAGAAGCCATGGTTAGGGCACATACAACATACAGAGCAGATGTGACCCACACCCCCTCATACAATCCATGACAAGTGATTTTTCCGTCACTAAGCTGCCGCAGCACGCAGCCCTGCAAAAGCTGCTAGAAAAACCCTTGCTACGGAAAGGAAAACAGAAGTCCTTTGCCTCTTGTTTACATGCTTCAAAAAGAATTTCCATTTTTTTCCCCTAACACATGCTTTTTCCCCATCACACAGCATTGTGAGGATGGAGGAAACCACGTAGCTTCCAACTCAACAGTGTCTCTTCATATCATTGATGGGTTTGGATTTTTTTTTTGGTTTTGTTTTAGTTATTTAAGGCATTCTCCATTTATTACCCATTCAATTAAATTGTAGTAGCTAAGGACAAATTGTTGAACCTCAGTTTTATCACCCAGATATTATCTTCATATCCCCAGGTGTTACAAAATAATATGAGGGGATATTCATTCATTTCCCTCACTGCAGTTTAAAAGGAAAAATTCCACATCTCTCATTCCAGAGACAACAAATCATGCTTCATTCTTCAACACTTAGAGCATCAAGGTTCCTACCGCGACTTTAACAGGTGACTCCAAAGTGTGCACTATGCTTACATATTTACACTCTTTCTTGAGTGTGTATTTTTTTGCTTCAGAGTTTTCAAGACAGCAGTAAGCAGTTTCACAGGAAGAAGACATCACGCCTATCCGTCAGTGTTACTGGGTGGTCTTCAGTGATTCCCAAGCAAACTTAGCCTTAGCAAGCTCTTGCAGTGCAAAAGAAAAACCCCGACCTTCCTAACTTAACATAGCTTCTGTCATTTCAAAGGTACTCGTTCTGTTAGAATGCAGAACACTATCCATTTGAAAGCTGGAGAAAAATACAAGCATGTTAGAACTGGCTTTTACTTTTAATAATATGATGCTTACTTCCTACCTGACCTTCTAGCTGAAGTGCTGAACCTCATAAAAGACACCATGTCATTAGACAAAGGACATTTTGGCAAAACAGGCTATGACAGCAGAGTCCCCGCCTGGCAGCATACTCCAGGGAAGTTCTAGCTCCAGGGGTCTAAACTTCTCACCTGTAAACTGAAGCCTTTGCATGAACTTATTTTTAAACAAGCTCAATCTCTCCCTCCCTCAAGCTAGTTTTTTTTTTTTTAAAATCACAGCTAAAAATACCTTAGAAGAATACAAGGTATTCCCAGTATCCTTATGAAAAGACAAACTGTTTACATCTTTCAGCTTCACCTTGAAGCACACCATACACAGGGGAGAGACCTTACAGTATCTATTCCTGATTAGCTAAGGCCTAACAACCCAAATTTCTGTCAAGAAAGTCCACTGCTCAGCTTGCCACGGTTTTAAGGTTAAGGCAGGCAAACAGATGGGTAGTTACGTGTGGTTTAATCGCTTTCTTCCTTTACCAAATACAGTACCTTGGAAAAGTGTATTTTCTCCTCAGTTTCACTTAAGGCACTCTTGAAAGACTAACCACTACCCCTGCCAGAAAAACAAGGTTGAGTTCCCAGCTGCCACTGGCTTCCCAAAATTATTATTTTTAGGAGCCACACTTCATTAAAGATACTCCAGGTTTTGTACAGATAACATCTCTCTCATTTTTAGTACCATGCAACGTACCTGTCAAGTCTTCTGCGACAGTGCAATTCTTACCTCAAGACTTTCACTCTGCATGCTGGCAACATCAGAAAGGAGACTTTACTAACCATGGCCCTACTGCCTGAAGACTCGTTTGAACCAGCTATTTTTGAGATCTCAACTTCTCTGGCCAGGTCTTTAAGTTAAGAGAAAGGCAACAGGGTAAACACAGCCTTCAGATTACACCAGCGTTCCCACCAGAAAATACAAAGAACAAGCAAAATCCCTTCCAAGATTCACAGAGCCATCTGCTTCTTAAAATCTTCAGACTCATTAGAATAAAAATATTCTCCAGATACAGTCAACATTTGGACTGTGTATGCGCATTCCCCTAACAGGTATTTTTGGCTTAGTTTTTTAAGCACTTGTTAATTATGGCAGTCCAGGTCTAAGCAAGTCTATTAATTGCAATGATTTATAGAAGATAAAACGCCTGTCAGTCCACTCTTCTAAACCGTATCTGGAATCTGCAGGCTGCTTGCAGAACGAAGCTCAACTCTTCACTGTCTGTATTCTTTTTTTTTTCCTGACAATTCTGTTTCTCTTTTCTCTACCAGAAGGATTTAATGTACAAACCCACAGTAGGACATTTGTTGGTCGCAATCAGTATCTCTCCCAGTCTGGGGGAGCCATATAAAAATCTCCTCAAAAAAAACTTGCAGCAAACCCTTCGGCGGACAGGGACGTGACGGATAGTGCAGATTTGATGACCAAGCAATCCCACCAAGCGCTTAAATACATTCCAGCGGCTGCTTGAATGTGCTGATGCTTCTGCACTGAATGACACTTCTTCCTCATTCTTTGCTCTCATTCCAACTTGTGCCATTTTTTGCAACAAAAGCAAGTTCTGCTGTATGTGAGAAAACACACTAGGATTTGATACTGCCAGCATTATTAGTGTATAGCACAAATCAATTACTATACCCTAAAAATGATTAGATATTCAAATTTTTATTCTGCTTGAGCTTTTGAAGAATGAATGGGAACAAAGCATTTATCAGAACTGCTTTTCTTAAACCCTGTGCGAGCATATTCACTCATCTGCATCAGAAAATATTTCAAATTCTAGACTGCTGGAATATGCCTATTAAATTGCACATTCCATCTTTTTCCACAACAGATTAAAATACACATTCAATCAAACTTTCACTTTGTTGGAACACTTTAATTCTTCAGACTTACCAATAAATGTGTTCGTTTAACTTAAAAAAAAATAAATGGCACTAAGTTTCTCTAGATCTAAGTAATCCATATTTTTGGAACAGCTGAGTTTCACGCGGATATGAGTCACTATATTTTGAAATACAGAATTCACACACAAACTTTAAACATTCTGATCTTGAGATATAAACAGGCTCATGAGTTTGTAATGCCATAGCACGCAATGAAAAACTACGCTTGTGGTTTGTAAGGTCAAAAAACCTCAACTTCACACAAGCAAATTCTGTGGAGAAAATTAAGCCAGCTTTTCCTTCCACATCTGCATCCTATAGGGAGGAGAGATGGATCTGAGTTGTTATGTCATGTAAGGAACACAAGCTTCCCAAACACAAAGAGAGAAACCCTAAAAGAGCTGTTATTTTACTATTCATTCTTTGTGGCCAAAAAACCCAAACCATTATTTGGGGTCTTTTGCTCCCCAGCTGACGTGCAGTGATTTTGTATGATCTAGCTCAGCTGCACAGGTATCACCCACAGTAAGTGCTAGAGGTTTTTTCCATAACTGCTGTAACACAACATTTTCCTGCTCTCTACAAGCAAAAATTCATCACAAGAGGGAAAAGCCGCAGTGCTGAGATTTGGGCAGCCCTCACAAGCTAACGGCCCAGGAAGCCAATGCCATTGCTCCGTGAGAGGTGACACGCTGAGACGACATCACACCGCGCATGTACCCCGGCCTGAGGACAAAGGGGGGAATGTTTACAGCCAGCCCAGATACAGTCACAATGCATGGGATCATCACTTCTGGACGATCTTTGTATTAACAGCAGGACAGACCCGGAGCTTTGTCAACACAAACGCTTCTGTAACAGAAAGCTGCAAAAGCCTTTAGCCTACTAATAAACACACAAAACACAAAGAGAGTAAAGCCCCACACTCCCGCCGCTGGAACAATTTCAAAACCTATCAAATCATTTAGGAAAACCACAGCGTATTAGAAGAACACACACAGGATCCCTCTGCTCAGACATTCCGTTGCACCCTCTGTGAGAGGGTCTACATACGTTTTACTAACCAAAAAAAATTTTAAAAGGCAGCAAAACATGACAGAAGATATCAGGAACACAGGCATTAAGACAGCTTTTCCTGGGTATAGATCCATCATCTAAGTATATCCTTTCTAAGCTTTCTCATCCTTAACAATCAGGCTGTTTTACTTGCAGAGTTATATAATCTTTATCCTGCTCTGTAAAGCTGCGGCGACACGATTTTGATGTTAGCAAGAGACTTTTAAAGGAGCTATTTCTAAATTACTACAATGCTGTTGAAACTGCGAAGTTGCTAAATTAAAACACCACGTCTTGCTGACATTCCTAAGATTAGAACAACCTGTACACGCAGCCTGCGATGAGGTAAGAGCGTAACCACGTCTCCTTGTACACAACGGAGCCATTTTATCATGGCCAAGTGGGAGGAACACACATTGAAACACACGTCTTCAGCATTATGATTTAAAAATCACAACTATATGCTGACAGTTGTTCATTTTCTTTAATTTCCAGATCATCTTAGACTGAAGTGTTGGGGTTTTTTTTCTTTTACTTAGCATACAGGCTAGACAAAATTCAACCAATTTTATTTCTTTCCCGTTTACAGTTTTTGCAAAATCTCCATCATTGACAGAATCTAGTTCTGTTCTTTTTACACCAGCCACAACTAAAACTTAGCTGATTTTCATAACAACACTTCTAACTTTTACCTTCTCAGTCCCAAAATTTTTTTGTCCTCCCCCCTTTACTTCCAAGCAACAGAACGTCAAACCCCCAGATCTTTTAACCAGCTTAATTGCTTTGAGAAGGCTGGCAAGAGACCGTTCTAGCTCACGCAGGGCTTGGTAACGAAGTAAATCCTAATGTAAGAAGACATTTCAGAGGGCTGATACAGCCTTTTCAAGGTGAACACTTTTGCAGCTATAAGGACACATCAAGTAATTGATCTCAAATCATAGACGGCTTTGCCTCAGCAGACACCTTGATGCTACCAAGTTTGTTTGTTTGAATTAAATAGGAGAACTACATTTTTTAAAAAATAAAATCAAGTCCCACTGGTTAGGGATCTCATATATATCCTAAACAAACATTCAAAAAAATACTGAAGATTAGACTATACAATTAAATACAATTTAGTATATATTGTTTGAAATTATTAGTCAATCATTCGCTACTTACGAATTTTTCACCTGTGTCAACCTGCCTTTAGAGGGAAAAAAAAAACAAGCAAGAGATTTAATATTAACAAAAATATCAGGACATGAGAAGATATTCTTAAAGCTAAAGTTTAGCTTGATGACCATAAAACACTAGTACTTACAGCTTCTTGAAAGAGTATTACTTGTGATTACACTACTGACAGATTGCTTCCCATTATTAGGAGCCAAATTTTCCAAAGGCAGCTTTGGAAGATGCAAGTAAGCATTTTCTGCCACTGGGTACTTGAGCGTCCGTGAAATCTATAGGCTGAGAACCTTTAAAAGTCAGCAGATTGTCATCTGCCCTCCCATCCCATTCTTTATAATAATTTCAAAAAGCAGAAAGCAGGAAGAGTCACTTTCAACTCAGGTTTTTTGAAACTTCATTGGAAGTAATCCAAACAAAACTATTTCCCAGAAACCTCAAGGTATTCAAACCCCAAAAACTTGTATTTTCAAACATCCAGACATCACCATTTGCTCTGCTGTACAGACTGAAAGAGTTATTGAACATATTACAATAGTCTAACATTTCATTTCCAAGTTCAAAGTAAAAATTTGCACTTCTACATAGGAAAGAATTGTTGTTTCTCTAAGAATCTAACAGTCCAGTTATCCAGAGTGCTAAAGAAAAGTGTATGCAATGGGGGGTTAAAAATTAAATTTAATATTGGAAGAGGGGAGGAAGCAAAGTGAATTTTACCCACCCCTGCTGAGCAGGGGGAAAACTTCAACCTGCTTTTCCTTTTGAATTTTAAGATTGTATACAACATACTATTAACTTGCCCAATGCATATAAACAGAAGGACATCTGTTATTCACTAGAGTTCAGTAAAACAGAGATCTTTAACTGTTTCTATACCACAGAAAGCAAGCTTGTGTTAGCTTTGATTTTCTTACACTCTTCCTGAAGTCAAAGCCTGACACACTCAGTTCAGTGAGAAAACTTGTAACAACTCACAGATTTGGTGAAGCATCAAGTTCAAAGGACTCAAATACAAGTATCTCTTTCAAACACAGAAAATTGCTACAATTCTACCCTCGAGTTTAGTGAGTGTCTTGACAGCGAGAGAAAGGCTATACCAAAACAATCCCAGATGAAGCAGCACCCTTTGGTCAGACCCCTGGAGATTGCCGGAGCTTAAACTGGGAGGGCTGGCCGACACTCCAGAGGGCTGCGCCACCATCCAGCATGACCTGGACAGGCTGGAGAGCTGGACAGAGAAGAACTTAATGAGGTTCTAAAAGGGCAAATGTAAAGTCCTGCACCTGGGGAGGAAGAACCCCAGGCAACAATATAGGTTAGGGGTAGATCTTCTGGAAAGCACCATTGAGGAGAAGGATCTGTGAGTCCTGGTGGATAGCAAACTTTCCATGAGCCAGCAATGTGCCCTTGTTGCCAAGAGGGCCAGTGGGATCCTGGGCTGCATAGGGAAGAGTGTGGCCAGTAGGTCAAGGGAGGTCATTCTCCCCCTCTACTCTGCACTGGTGAGGCCACAACTGGAATACTGCGTCCAGTTCTGGGCTCCCCAGTTCAAGAGAGACAGGGAACTACTGGAGAGAGTCCAGCGTAGGGCAACTGAGATGACTGAGGGATTGGAGCACCTCCCTTACGAGGAAAGGCTCAAAGAGCTGGGGCTCTTCAGCCTGGAGAAGAGAAGGCTGAGGGGAGACCTTATAAGTGCTTACAAGTACCTAAACGGTGGGCTGAAGAATGATGGAGCCGGACTCTTTTCAGTGGTTTCCAGTGATAGGACGAGGGGCAACAGGCACAAGCTGGAACATAGGAAGCTCCACTCAAATATGAGGAAGAACTTCTTTCTGGTTGAGGGTGCCAGAGCCCTGGAACAGGCTGCCCAGGGAGGTCGTGGAGTCCCCTTCTCTGGAGATCTTCAAGCCCCATCTGGATGCAGTCCTGAGTGATGTGCTCTGGGCAACCCTGCTTTAGCAGGGGAGTTGGACTAGGTGATCTCTAGAGGTCCCTTCCAACTCTGACAATTCCATGATTCTGTGATTAATCATCTTGCCCCTTTACAGGAGGAGGGTGAAAGTATCCCATACTCTGCTCCGTGTAGGTTCTGCTGACGTGCTCATTGCCGCAAAACTGAGTGCCTTCAGGAGCACCTTAAAACAACACGACTAACAGGGTCACGATGTTCCTCTCCTGCACGCTCTCCAGGGAATGATGCAAGCATAGCAGAGTATCTTGTTTGAGAATTATGTTATTAAATACAGCCATGTTAGAGTAGGCAGGGTCAAAGGCACGTGCCTCACGGAACAGAGCAACCACAACTCTATAGGTGCCTGTAAAATTCACTCTGCAATCACAAATCGTCCCAAAGAAAACTAAATATAGTTAGTTCTCTGTGCAAACGAGTTCTACTAATTGCAGAAGGCTACCACAAAGAAATGTTTATGTTAAGAGCATAAAGAATGGTTACAGACATTACTTCTGTCTTCACAGCAGAGCCCCTCTTGGGCAGAGAGAAGCAGTTCCCCTCCTGCCACATCAGGCCTTCACAGACACACGTGCGAAGGTCTGACCCTTCGCACCTTCTACAGCCCCTTTCTGTACGAGTGTTTAAATGAACCGAAGGCCTGGATTATGGAACGCTTTCTGCAATACATAGATTCAGCAGCACCTGCACGTGCCAGTATTCATAAGATGGTGACCACAGCTAAGTAGGAACAGGGACAGTATTTCAATGGTAATCCACTTGTGTAAAAATTATTCCGAAACCCAAGCAGCTTGTAATTTACCACTTCATCTGCACAAATTCATTTGTTCAACCCAGGCCCATAGAATTCTCTTGAAATTATTATTGGATCTTTAACTTTTTTTTTTTTTTTACTTTGGATACATCTGAGGCAGAAAATAACATTTTGGGGGGGGATGAACCTGGAAAAGACTTAAGCAAACACTGCTTTCAAACAGACACATACAAGGGGCCAGTATTTTCAAAGTTTGTGAAATAATCTAAGCCACTTCTGTGCCTTACTTCCATGTCTCTATCCAGGTTCACACATTTAAATCTCTCACTGCTCAATCATCCCTTGAAGAAGCCAAAATGCATACAACCGAAGTAGCAAAGGCACAAAACATCACTTCAAATGGTCACAAACAGGAATGCGGATGCGGTATCAGAGTTCTTACACTTCTTATGGTGAAATTCTTTCAGTCTGGTTTTTACAGCCAGTCATTCTTCAAACTCCTTAATCTACACAAAATGTCCCAACTGCTGATTCTGATATGTGAAATTGCCCATTACCCTTGGAAAAATAGCTTTATCAGCCTCTCTTATCAGCTGCCACAACCTCATCCACTCCCCTTACCAAACAGAAGGCAGCAGGTTACTTGTTTGCCCAGTGTAACACAACTACACAATTAAAATATGAACTTTGAGCATAAAAGCAAAAAAAAAAGCTCTTTTCTGATAAAAAACAGGGTTATTGATCTTCACCATGAAGGAACACTTTATTCTCCAGGTCATCATCATCATGCGGCATGCGGTCTATCCACTCAAAGAAATTCACAGAAAAGACAAACACTCTCAACACTTTGGTAGGGACCCAAAGTAAAATCCACCCAATGTTAACGTGCTGCTGCTCAAACACAACTCCTAACACCAAGCCCGGCTCAGCCACCAGCGCAGCAACTGACACTTGTTCAAGAACAGCCTGTAGCCTCTGAACATGAGAACTGTTGTCGAGGGCCAACCCAGCTAAGTGAGCTAAGGAACGCTCCATTGCCAATCCCTCGAACAGCAACAAAAAATTACAGCTCACCCACACTGAAAACAGAGCTCAGAATGCAGCATCACTGCAGACGAAGTGACTTGCTATCAGGAAGAAGGTTGTAGAACTGAGACTAGAATCCAGGTTTTTACCACAGCACCTCACAGCAGTTGGACCAACCCGTCTCGCTCCTCGCACACAGAAAAGCCACTGTGTGCTTGTACTCTCCTCTCGACAGTTGTCAGAGGATGGCTGGTTTAGAGCCCTCAGCCAGAAGGGGTTCTCTGCTTTAATGCATGCATTATACACGCTCTCCAGCTGGCAGTGGTTTATCTAATAAGCAGCTAGACATGTGTGCTAAAGAGAAAGGTGTTTTGCAAATCTGACTCTCCAATACTTCCTTTACCAGCAGCACAGTAGCTTATGTGTCCAAACTCTTTCCAGTGGTTTCCAGCAATAGGACGAGGGGCAACGGGCACAAGCTGGAACATAGGAAGCTCCACTCAAATATGAGGAAGAACTTCTTTCCGCTGAGGGTGCCAGAGCCCTGGAACAGGCTGCCCAGGGAGGTCATGGAGTCCCCTTCTCTGGAGATCTTCAAGACCCACCTGGATGCAGTCCTGGGTGATGTGCTCTGGGCAACCCTGCTTTAGCAGGGGAGTTGGACTGGATGATCTCTAGAGGTCCCTTCCAACTCTGACAATTCCGTGATTTCATGAACTCCTGAAGGAAGCCTGGTTACTTGAAACAAATTATCAACTTGGTCAAATCATCAAGAGTTATTGATTACCTGCTCCTACAACTATACAGACAGGTGCATTCACAAAACCTCTCTCTGACACTAGCATCACAAAGCCAGAGTAGCAAGAAACAGCTTCTGATAAGGCTAGAACCGAAGAAGTGGTTATAACTAAGTTGCAACATGTCACTCTCTCTGCTGACAGTGGTCCTGCTGCTCCTGCACCTGAGCAGCTCTCCAGCCACCAGGTTGCCCAGCTCTCACTCACACCAGCACCTACCAGCTGCCCTGACTTGGTCACTGGCCTTCAGATTAGAGCCATTTAGGTGGAACTTTGTGTCTCCCCCCCCAAAATTTCAATACCATGGAGTTCAAGTGATGTTTACCATTAATAAGTTAAATACCGCACTCTTACCACAGTTATTTCCTACTTCAAAAATTCAAGGAAGCCTGTGGTCTCTTGAACACCACTGCACAGGAACGCTTTAATTTTTTTCTAATACCACCATACAAGTTCTGACAGAGCTTATGTTTCTGCCTTTCTGAATACACACTGAGGAAGCTGCTACAAGATCTGCAACCCTATTGAACACTTTCTCCCAGAGGGCTTAAAAAAACTAGAGATCTGGGAGAAAGGAGAATTCAGTCCTAACTAAATCTCAATAAATCATGCCCTAACTGCTCTACAGGACTTAATACACCAGGATGCCTTGTATGCATGAGGAGATAAAAAAGAAACAAAACACGCAAGATCATTATTTTAATACCACACTTAAAAGATTAGAGCTGGAAGCGAGAAGCCAATAAGACACACACGGACGGGTGTGCTTGTTTCCAGCAAAGATCAACCGAGAAGGATTCTGATCATGTTAGCTTCAACTCTACTGAACCCAGGCCTATTTAAGACCTACATGTTAAATAACCTCTCCTTATCAGTCATTTCATTTTCCAGTTGTCTTCTATGAGCTGGCGACAGGTCATTTTCACTTCTACAGAGCTTACAGCTGAAGAAATACAGTGGAATGCTTACTAAATCATAAACTATCATGTCTCTTTAAAATGGCATATTACCATTCAGAGTCTACAGAGAGAAAAAAAAAAAAAGTTAAATCTACTCCAGCCATGAATTCAGGGGTTTATAATCTTTCAGAACTACATAAGGGTAAACCTGACAGTACTGAACAGCAGTCCACACTGAGGCATAACTAAAATAGTAGATATTTTTGTTAATCAGCTTCTAAAAACATTTGTTCCTATTCAGATGTTTTGCTTCCCCCCTCCCCCCCCCTTTTTTTTTTAAATAATACTATTTAGAGAACCGTCTCCATCTCTTTGTCTCTTCCATTCTCCTGAAAGGAATGTGATTTTTCAAGTAAATGCACAAACTACTTCCAGATAGCATGGTCCAGTTGTCTCTATTTAGCTGTGACTGTCACAAGCCAGACTCTCACGTAGGCCCACCGCTGCTGCCGGGGGGGGATCTTCCATGTGGGAGCAATCCCAAGCGGCACTGAGGACCCGGCTGGCGCCTGGCAAGCGGCTCTGGCGGCAGTGCTGGCTTCGGCGCTTCCCCAGCACTCGCTGACTCCCGTGCCCTCCGCTGTGACGGTACAGCTGTTTGTGCAGCCACGCAGGGGACCAGACTGGGAAACCATCCAGATCAACAATAACCCGGTTAGGAATTTTTACATGACAGCCAGGTCCTTAATCCAGTAAGCTCAGTTTTGGCCCCCTCACAGGGCACACTGCCTTTGCTGCTCTGTGAGCAACAGCAGTATTACAGGGTGCACGGGACACAACCGTACTTTGTTCTTCCTAGCAACTGTAATTTTTAATTCACATTGAGGATATCAACATGTCATCAAGTCATCAATACACAGTATCCTCTGGCATTAACACTGAAAACACACCTGCAGATTCATTCTAGTCTGAGTAAGTCTGACAGAATGAAGCTACTCTTTTCTTGGGTACACACTTGATCAACTCCATTAATAACTTCTGATGTGACAGTGTTCCATTGTAGACAGACTGCCACGATGAATTTGGAAGTGCAGCCTTATTTTCCAGACTAGAAAGCACTTTCTACACTACTCCCTAATTCTTCTCATTTCATTGATAAAAAGCTTGGAAAGGAAAGTCAAAATCTTAGCATGCCCTGCCCTTTCTCTCTCCCCCCCCCCCCCCCCCCAAAAAAAAAAACCCACAACGAACAACAAAATCAAGAGTAGCAATAGTGCATACTCTTGCTTCTTGTAGCCTAAAGTCGGTCTCTGTAAGGCCAACTACCAGTACTCCAATTTTGACACAAAGTAAATATCATTGCACAAAGTAAATATCAAACACAAATCAAAGGCAACCATCACATACCATCAAATGCCTGTTAGAAAGTAGCCCTACTCTAAGTTAGTCTCTTTAAAATCAGTGACTGTGAAGAAACATATAAAAATTACCTTTCAGCCTTCTACAAAAACCTCCTGAACAGTTCACATGAGGAAGCATGCTGAGTAAAAAGAATATAATCCTTTTTATAAAACTTCTTTTAATTAACAGTCCCAGTTCTGAAATTACTATATCATCAACTCACCTAAGTAACCCACTTGAAATAAGTGCAATTTCCTGTACATTAAAACCTTGACATAAGCCACAATATATATTTGAAGCCCACCATTGTGGATATTTTAGGAGCACTCCATACATTATAGAGGGGACAGAACAACTGACCTGCAAAACGCTGCGGTACTGTTACAGCCTTTCACACGCAGCACAACTAAGCTGCGGTGTCAGGAAAGTAAGGGCCCGTGTCTTCCAGACACAGAAGATTCCTCCTACTCCTTTTTGCAATACTCCTTTTCCAATTACAGTCTTAGCATACAAAGGTAAGTTAAAATCCTCACTTTTCTAGCTTTTTTTTTCTCTGTTTGCTTAATTCTGGTTTGCTAAATAAAACAAGACAAACCTTCTCAATTTCTATTGCGTAAGTTATGTTTGACAATAGTTACCTGAGTGCCTTTTCAAAAACTCCAAGTATATCTAATTCTAGTTAGAAAAGTATATATTATCAAGGTAAAGCTGTGTATGTTTTTATTTAGTCTTGGTATCCATATGCTGCAAGACAAAGGTCTTAACCTCACTACAGAATGTCTAGTAATCTAAAAAAACCCAAAAAATATCTGTGGTTTGAACCGAAAGCCTCATTTATTATGTGGTTAGTTCTGTGTACAAATAAATAACCTTTTTAGAAGGTTATCAGCCGTCGAGGCATTAGCCAGGAGTGCATTTAATATTAAAAATCCTACGCCTTTGAAGAACTATCTCATGTTCTAATACACTCACTTTCTGTATATACCCAACTTGTAAAAAGCTTCACGGGCAATATCTTCTCATCCATTCTAGTTCAGAAGGGAAAATAAAGTCTTCTCCCATCAATTGCAGTTATCTGTAGACAGCAACCTTTTCAAGTCTTTCATAGTAGCTTCTAACTCCGATTTAGCAGCAGGGCATTTTTCAGCGAAAGCAGAAGATACTTCTTTCCAGCAGAGAAGCAAGAGTGTACTGGAGTCAGCCGTATCACGTGAATGGAATTGTTAATGTCTGAAGGATGTCACTGCACATCAGAGCCCAGTATCTGTTTGGGGCAAAATCTGCTCCCACACAGAGCTGGCACAAACCCTGCTCTACCTGCAAGTGCCACTCGAGGAAACAGAATTTCAGTGGTAGTTTTGTGTATGGGCGGAGAGAGATTAATATCTAGTTTCTCTCTGAAGAGATTATAGAAAAAAAAATAAGAGATATGTTTTACAGCAGTCCAAATCAGTCCCTTTTCTTGCGATAACAAGGATAAGATTGAATAATTCTAACACACCCTTTGGAGCACTATGACAGAAGTCTGATAAGGTACCAAACAAACTACAGGTTGCACCAAAAGACACCTACCTGAAGTCATGATCAATAAACACACTCCTCTCAGTAAGGCCACTGTTTTGATACTATTTCAAAAAACATGCAAAACAGGATCAGGATAAATACATATGGTAAAGGACACTGGTTTATTGAACTTGATTAATTGGAATACTGCCCTTAAATGAAAACAAAACCCGAGATAAACAGAAATAAAACTCCAGGAGGGAGACACTGCTGTTGGCATAACAAAATGGGAACGTGAAGGTACACAGCCTGAACAAGTTCAATAATTAAGACAGTTCTCCAGAATAAGCAGCAATGTTTCTGACAGGGATGACTCCACCCTAAAGTGCCTCTTTTAAAATAATCTGATTAACCATTTAAGTTCCAATATGGGTCACTACCAGAAATAATAAAGGACAGACTCTGACAAAGTTTGCCTGTCACTTTATGAAACAGAAGAGCTATCAAGTAAAATGTATCTTGCTTTAATCTCACGCATTGCTCAGTATCACAGGTAGACTACTCCTAGGATGCTGCAGCAAATGTTTAACTTGGACAGTTCTACGAACTATACTGCAGACAATCATCTCAGTGAGAAATTCCAGGGCAGACTTCTAATCAATCTGTGGAATTTAGTCTAGGAAACTTGTGGAGATCCACGGAGTTCCTAAACAGACAATCTCTCTCACCTCTCCAGGATAATGTCTCCTCTTTCCTCTGCCTTCTCTCTCTAGACCAGGGAAAAGAAAGAGATCCATTGTGAAGATCAGAGCAACTTAGTTATCAGGTCTCTTTTCAGACTTAACGCAGAAGCTCCTGGAAGCCTCCTTCCCTACCATTCTTTTCTCCAGCCAGTAACTTCAACACCTGCACAGACTGCTAGACAGCTTTCATTTTAGGTAAAATACTGAGGTACCCAAACAGAACCACAAAGTAAAAAAAGATTATTGAGATTTGTGCTTACTCTTCCCCTTAACAGGATTCTTGAGCATCCAGACACACAATCTACTGTTAGCTTTTGTTGAGTAAAGGACATATCCTGGCTTGATCAATACTGTAGGAGTTAAACTGGCTGGAAGAAGCCAACAGCTAAAGTTACATATTTGCACTGCAAATCCAGAGCACTAAGGTAGCAGCTTCTGATGCAGGGGGTGAGTCTCCCCAAGAAAACATATTTACCAACAACTTTACAGCTGTAGCAGCTTTTGCATGCTACTACCACCATTTGAAGTTCTAGTTCCCACAGTACCTGCAGATCCACTGAAGCACAGCAAGCAAGAGTCATGCTTTTCCTAGTTTATAGTACCTACAGAAAGAAAACTGGAGGCAATTAGCAGTCAAGAGACTCAACTGGGGGGTGGGGGAAAACAGCCACCTACCTCAAAGAACCAAAAATTAGTCAACATTGGAAAGCACCAAGCTGCTTGCAGACAGCTGTGAAACAGAAGTTTCAAGAAGGTTGGACACAGCCTTTTGTCAAAGCAGAAGTCTCGGCTCTGAGGTCTGAAACAGCTCTTTTTTCTGTTCTTTTTGCAAGTTCATATGCTACAAGTCTAATAGCATGCAAAAGACCTCTTGACCTTTAGGGCAAGCAACTGTAATAGCAGATTGCAGACACTGTTTCCTCAATAATACATAAAAACGCCAAGAGTGACCTAAGCCTGTTTCTTGCTTGTTCAGACACACATCAACCAAAGGCCTACAAGCAAGCAGGCGTATGTCTTTGCAAGTTCAGAAAGAATTGCTATCCAAAGTAACTACGACAAAAGCAGCCTCAGAAGTAGACATACACCACAGCACAAATCCAATGCACCAAAAACTTCAGTCCCTTACTACTGGCTTCCCTGTCAGCTGTCACTTGACAAAGAAGAAATAACCCATCAAATTCAACTGGCAACTGAGGGTGCACAATCATCAGACCTTTTATTTTACTCTTTAGAGACAGGCTTATGAAAGAGATCACGTTGCGTGGAAAGAAATAGCCAGAACTCCTCAGCAATGAAACAATCTACTGAATAAAAAATATTTAAACAAAGTCACACAATCCATCAACTGCCAGGTCATGTCTAAAAACAAGAATACCAAAGCATCTTGCTTATTTTACCATAAAAAACATCTTATGTCTTACAAGTATATACAAGTGTCCAGTAAAATAAACATCAACCCCATGACCACCAAACTGACTTCTCATGACAATTAGCTGTGAAACCTGAAAGATCCTCTTAGCAAGTCTCCTTTAATAAAGGAGTTACTTTAAGGGAAGTAAGGATCTGATCAAGATTATTAGATTTGCCTGGTTTGCATGCACATTTTCATCTTTCAGCACTCAAATATTTACACTTACACACATTTCTACCTCCGTGCTGTTTTAAACTTTCATCCTTTTACAGGCCAAAGATAAAAAAGCTATAGAGCTTACCTTCCTCAAACCCAAACGCACTGACCCTATTTTCACCCAGTTAAAATTTTTCAATACTCTGCTCTTAAGCTGAATCTTGATAAGGCATTTAAATTCACTTATAGCTGTAGCCAGTCCAGTAAAAAATGAACCTCCAGCACTTTCCTGTACATGAGTCACAGACGCCAATATATTCAAAACCTTTGGCAAGTTTAGGCCCTAAACTTTTAAAAAGACGGAGGATTTTTACCAGGGTATGCAACACCGAACATTTTACTCTGCTTCCCTCCCACTCATTTACAACAAACCGACCCCAACAAATATAAAGGGGGGGCGGGGGGGGGAAAACGGGGGGGGGAAACGGGGGAACCACCCCAAAACACAGAAACGAAATCCCAAAGCAAACGGCAGGCAGGAGCCCCTCGGATTCCTCAAGGCAGCTCACTCCCCCCTTCACGAGTTTAAATGCCACCATGACGGTAACACCACGACCCGCCACCAGACCGGAGGCACTGTTTTATCCCTCCAAATGAGAGGTTGCCCCGTCCCTGCCACCGCCGCGGCCCCCGGCGCCGCGGGAGGAGGCCCGGCCGCCCCCCGGCCCGCCCGTGGGGCCTTTCCCCGCCCGGCCCGGGGCGGGCCGCCGGCCCAGGCCGCGGCGGTGTGGCGCACTCAGCAAAGCGCTCGCCCTCCGCCTCCCCGCCGGGCTCCCACCGCCCGGGGCAGGGGGGGGAACGCTCCCCGTGCCCCGCAGGGACGGAGGCGGCGGGGAGGACCCCGCCGCTCTCCCCTCACCGCCCTTCCGCTGCCCCCGGGGGCTCTCTCCGCCGCTGCCCCGGGCCCGGCCGCCCTTTGTTCCGGCTGGCGGCTCCCGGCCCCGGAGCGGGCGACGGCCCGCGTCCTTCCACCGAGGCTCCCACGCGGAGGACACCCCCCCCCCCCACCGAGGGGCCGGGGGCGGCCGCTGCCTAACTTTTGTCACGGTGGCGGCGGGGACAGACCGCAGAGCTTCGGGGGGAAGCGGGCCCCGGCAGCCCCCCGGCGGGCGGAGGCCCCGGTCGTCCCCCCCCCCCTCCCCGGTGCTGAGTCACCCCCGCGGCGGGGCTGCGCCCCCTCCCCGCGCCCCCGCAGACAATGGCGAGGGCGGGCAGTGCCCCGTCCCTCCCCCGCCGCCCCCCGCTCGGCCCCCGCACCGTGATGTTGCAGTGGATGGTGAGCGGCGGCGGCGGCTGCGGGCCGGAGCCCGGCGGCGGCGGCAGGAGGACGAACTGGCAGTGGAGCTCGTCCAGCTTCCAGGAGACGATGCGGAAGCGCTCGTGGTCCTTGTCGAAGATGGACTCGAGGAACTTCAGCTCGGCCTTGAGCCCTGACACCGACATCCTGGCCTCATCTCCGGGCCTGCGCCGCCTACGCCCGCTCTTGCCGCCGCCTTTCCCTCCGCCTACAGCCCCGGCCCGACCCTGGCCCCGGCCGCGCCTGCGGGGCGGAAGATGGCGGGAGGGCGAGCGGGGGTGGAGAGGGGGGGGGGACGGAGGGGCGAGCCCGGCGGCGGCTGCCTTTGTACCGGGCTCCGGCACCCACTCGCTCGCTTAAAAGGGCAAAAGCGCAGCCCGCTCCCCCTTCCCCTTCCTCCCCGGCGGGCTGGGCCAGGCCCGCCAGCCGCCCCGCCCTCGCCCTGCCCTCCTCCCGGGACACACGCAGCGGGGCCGGGCCGGGCCGCGGCGGCGCTGACCGGGGGCGGTGGCGGGGAGGAGCCGTACGGCTCCTCCCCGCCACCGCCCCCGGTCAGCGCCGCCGCGGCCCGGCCCGACCCCCCGGCACTGCCCGCCGCTCCCCCCCGGCTCGGAGCCCTCCCCGCCGAACGGCGCTTACCCGTGGTTCCGCCCCTTCTCTTCCCGGGTCTTCCTTCCTTCCTTCCTTCCAAGTGGAGGGTCCTGCACCTGGGACGTGGCAATCCCAGGTTGGGCGAAGAACGGCTGGAGAGCAGCCCTGAGGAGAAGGACTTGGGGGTGTTGGTGGATGAGAAGCTCAACAGGAGCCGGCAACGTGCGTTCGCAACCCAGAAAGCCAACCCCATCCTGGGCTGCATCAAGAGAAGTGTGGCCAGCAGGTCACGGGAGGTGATTCTACCCCTCTACTCTGCGCTCGTGAGACCCCACCTGGAGCACTGTATCCAGCTTTGGAGCCCTCAACACAGGAAGGACATGGACCTGTTGGAACGGGTCCAGCGGAGGGCCACGAAGATGATCAGAGGGATGGAGCACCTCCCCTATTAAGACAGACTGAGAGAGCTGGGGTTGTTCAGCCTGGAGAAGAGAAGGCTCCGGGGAGACCTCATAGCAGCCTTCCAATATCTGAAGGGAGCCTACAGGAGAGCCGGAGAGGGACTCTTTGTCAGGAGATGTAGTGACAGGACAAGGGGTAATGGTTTTAAATTGGAAGAGGGGAGATTTAGATTAGATATTAGGAGGAAATTCTTTACTGTGAGGGTGGTGAGGCACTGGAACAAGTTGCCCAGGGAAGTTGTGGATGCCCCATCCCTGGAAGTGTTCAAGGCCAGGCTGGATGGGGCTTTGAGCAACCTGCTCTAGTGGAGGTGTCCCTGCCCATGGCAGGGGGGTTGGAACTCGATGATCTTTAAGGTCCCTTCCAACTCTAACCATTCTATGATTCTATTCCTCTCCCCACTGGTTATTTTTGTCAAGAAAAACGGCAGCTTGGGGTTTGCGCTTGTCATTTCAGGGTCTCGCCGGTCCTCCGGTACTCCTAGAGGTCAGCTGGTGTGAACTGCAAATGCCTTGCCCCGACTTTTCCGGCGGACCAGAGCAAATAAAACTCTGCAGCACTACAGAGGCCAAGAAAAAATTTATTAGTGTTACATTTAAGTTCTTTTGTAATCATTTGTACGACATTTTATGCCCAGAAAAATATGAAAGCAGAGTAAAGCGAACACTCACAGAATCTTCATGGTTGGAAGGGACCTTTGAGATTATCGAGTCCAACCAGAAAAAAACAATAACAAAACCAAAACAAAAAAACACCCAACACAAACTACACCAAAAAAAAAAACCCCACAAACAGACACAAGACAATAATCTCGGGCACTAGAGCATGCCCTGAAGTGCCATGTCTTCATCCCATCAGGGATCCTGTCCCCATGCCAGGGTTTCCACCCAGACACACACGACCACTCAAGGCAGGGTTCTGGTTTTCATTCGTGGGACTTTCCAGGGGATGGAGATGTTTTCTGTTTGCTACATTCAGGACCTCGCCACATTCAGGGATCAAGAGATACTGCCTCTATTTCTGTCACTTCCTGACACTGGGAAAATCATTTCTGCACCTTTATTTGTCCCTTCCCATCTTCGCCTACAGTCGACAGCTCTTGGGGAAGAAGGATCAACTCTCACAGGGCATGAAGAGGTTACTGTGATACGAGTAATACTGTTGCAGAGCGTCCTTCTTGTTTCCCAACCAGCTTTTAATTAATGCAGTACACACACAAACACACACACAAAACCTGGAATAGGGAATTGCCTTTTTTTTTTTTTAACATTGATATTTTATATAAATCTTTAATTCCAGAGAAACTGGCAGCACTTCACAAACCACAAGCTGAATCTTGTCAAGTGGTGAGAACTCTAATCTTCATCCAGAAAAACAGTTATGCACATGCCCAACTCCAAGCATATGGAAGCATTACTGATTTGTGGGTTGAAATCTCCTATCCTTCCTGCAAAGAGAGCAGCAGAGAACACACTTGGCTACAAAAGGAGCCTGTAAGGATTGACACTGGTTAAATACTCTGAATGAAAGACACCAGGAAGTCCACAGAGTTGAAAGACCTGTTTTTTTTTCAGGTATCATTTGAAAGACTCCTATTGTACAGTGTGTGCAACTCGGCTTTCCTAGAAAGGCTGAACTGTCGCTGTTGGCTCAGACTGCATGGCCTGCAAAGTGAAGACAGAGTGGATGTGACTGTTGTCTGTCGATGCATCAGCAGGCAGGGTGATGACCTTTGAGAGATAACAGAAGATATCAGTTCAAGGGCAAATTAGCTATAAATAAACAGCAGAAAATTACGGCTCTACTTATTAGAAAGAGAGGGCCTAGAAGAGCCTTTCTAAGGGAACAGCAGAGACAAAACTAAACAGATCAGTTTATCAGCGTTACATGATGCGATGCATGAAACAGCAGAGGCATGAATGTGGTGACTCAGCCCTATTTCCCTCATAGGACAAGATTTTGGCCTAGAACGCCTCATTGCAGCAGATAGGCGGGTAGGCTTAGCAAGTTCAAACCATACCTTTCGTCATACCCTACCAGAGCTGCCTCTATCGCTATCTCTGGTCTTCCATCCTCCGTGCCTTCTTATCTGCCTTTCCTCTCCTCTGCCTCCCCATTGTCTGTGACACCCCATTTTTTTTGGCAGCTGCACAGAGGTGCACATGTGCCAGCTGGGGGACACTTGGCCTGTACTAGCGGGCATGCCGGTGGAAGGCACGAGAACCTCTCTCGGGCACCCAGGGATCCAAACATCGTGGTGTCTCCTGACCATCTGGCAGGCCAAACAAACGGCTTACTTGGCCAAGTGTGTCCTGCAAGCCCTATATTGTTTAAGTCTGGTGTAGAGCTTTCCCCAGCTCCTTCAGTCTGCCTTTTTTGTTGCAGGCTTCAAGAAGCAACACGCAGCTGCACAGCCACCACTCCCCTCAATTCTGTTGCACTTCTCTATTTAGCAGGCATTGTGCAAGCTGCGACATCGCCTGTGAATTCATTTCTGTGATAAGACCTTGAGAACACACTGGGGCTGCCTCACTCTCTGGAACACAGAGGCTGCTTCAGAGGTGTAAAGAGTTGTTCGTCATGTCTGACTCATTCCTGTGTCTCCCTTCAGGGACTTGCCATGAGGCTTTGACATGAATCTCGTGTTGGTCACAAGATGACTCGGGAAATCCTGAGTCTCCCAAAGACCAAAATGAATGGACAGAGGGGAAGACCTGGCATAGCTGGGTAATAAAGGAACTGAACCCTGGTAAAGACCTTCAAGAGCATTGCATCAGATTCCAGTAATTACAGATGCTCTTAAGTTCCCTTGATCTATATTGCCTGTAAGCACCATTTCTTTTCTACCTTTCTTCCTGCATGTACATCTTCAACACCATGGGAACCTCTGTCTATCTATCATACAGCTAGATTTCATTTCCCAGGGATCTGAACTTTGGCCAAACCTCTCTATTATGAAGATAACATAACCTTTATAACCTTCTTTGTTTCTTTTCCCTCCCTTTCATTTAAACATAAGTTTTGTAAGAGTACTCAACTGAAACTCTCAGAAAAAGACAGCAGATTCTCATTCCTTTGCTGGGTAGAACTGGTAACAAAAAAGGAGGCAAACAGTTTAGACCAAAATTTACTTTCCCTTTAGCATTTGCTGCCAGTTCTGTTTCCAACACATTGGCCAGGCATGTTCCTGGTGAGACAGAAAGCCGGCAGCAAGGGGCGAAGGGAACTGAGGGAAAGATGAGTTCAGGATAAGCCATTAAGAAGGAAATGAACAATGATGTAGGATGGATGGACTTTGATGAAAGCAAGAGTTGTTTGAGGCCTAAAGAAAGGATGTTCCAGAGCACAGATGAATTTCAGTCCTTTTCCTCCGTGATTGCCCTTTCCAGGTCTGCTGTATTTCCAGCTTTACCCAAGTGAAGCTCCTGTACATTCAGTTGAGTGTTTGTGCCTGGCAGAGGATTGATTTGTTTCTCTGAGAGCAGTTTATGGTTCTGTTTTTTGACCTCACTTCTCTCACTCACAGCCTGGCCCTTACAAAGGGTCTTTCTGTTTAATTCTGATGTCACTTTCCCAAGAGAAATGGCAGGCACCAAAGAAGGAACTGCCATTTTAGAAATAAGGAAGGCCCTGAGATCTTTTGTAACCCTGAACCTCAGCAGGAGAAAGAAAAGGATAAAGTTAACGAGATGGGAGGAAGAGTAAATTGGTTTTAGTGATGGATGATGCGGTTTGATAATAGCTGATCCTGGAGCAGAACAGACACTTAAACTTTTTCACAGATAGGAGGAGAACTTGAGACTAGAGAAGACAAATAATACCTGATAGCCATAAAGAGAAGAATAAGGCAGGAACCTTACCTGAAACCTTGGGCAAAGGCCAAAAGATTAGAGAGGATCCTGCTTTTCCAAGGCACAGTCCAAGCTGTCCTGCTCACCAAAGCCAGGCTTTCGCATCAACTTCTGAGCTCACAGCATCAAAGTCATTGCTTCAATAACGAAGACACTTCCAAAGCATTTTAGAAAAAAACATACATTAGTGCATAAAAGCTGCTTAAATGGCTGGACAATGCAGGTTCAAGAAGCATGGCATGCAGGGCACAAGGGATTGCTTAGTCCCTCAAATATCTGTTTTACTTTTAAAGACTTTAAGAGTTAAGAAGGGCATTTCAAAACCAACCTATCCTAGAGGCAGCTTTGGACAGATAGAGATACAGACGGACAGATGCCCAGATGTTTAGGAATAGGGGACAAGGAGGTGTCTGCAGGCACTCAAATACTATGGCTGTGAGTTTAATATTAAAAAAAAAAGTAAATTAAAAAAAAAATAGAATAGTAGCATGGTCAGCATGGTCTGACCAGGATGGTCAGAGAGCAGTTTTCAGTTACAATTCTTCTGAGTTTCAGTTACAATTCCCTGCGGCTGTCAGCAACTGAGTGAAATAGGTCCCCTCTTTAGGGTGTTTTCACTCAGCCACTGAAGAGTGTTTGTAAGCCTATATGGGAAACAGCAGTAATCTTTTGGTGAAGATTTCATTACTGTTTGTCAATTTTGCAGTTCTAGCTATATTTTATATATATATATATATTACTGAACAGTGTGTATTTCAGAGCAGTCAAAAGCTGAATAGAGTCTGCAAAGCAAGTTTAATGATATGGTTTCGTTCCATATGAAAGTTGTGGGAATTAATTTATTAGCAGAAAGGTGCCACAGGAAAGCAAAGCCATGTTAATCACAGTCCTGCAATGTTGCAGATGGGGATTAGAATCCAGTGTACAAACACATCAGACACCAAACTCCTCGCACATACTTTAAAATGCACAGTAAGGGAATACGCCTAGTGTTCTCCTTTATGGCTCACATAGCTTCTTAAAAACAGATGAAAAGCACATCTGTGAAAGCAATAAGGAACTATGCAGCCATATCTGAGGCACGCCATTTAACAAAATAACAGAACAAGCTATAGAAAAAAGGAAAATGCGGTATCATTTTTCCAAACCCGGCTGGGTGAGGGAAGAGGGAGCTGCATAGAACGCTGCTCAGGGCACAACACACCTTCCCTGGACTCCCTGGGACTTGCACCCCTTCCTTGGGATCCACACAGAGTCATAAGCTTTATAGGGCTCAGCAAGCTTATTTTCCCCTGCCATCACAGAAGCTTAAAAGGGATGGACAGGAGCAGAGGTCGGATGCCAGGCTCAGTCCTGCTAAATATGTTTGTGACTGGAGGGGGAGGCAGGGAAATGGGCAGATCCCCAGGTCAAGTACTCACAGTGCTGAGATGCAATCTTAATCACAGCTGAATATGCAGCTCCTTCATCCCCTTTTTTCTTATTTTGATAGGCAGTGAAATAGTCAACTTTGGCTATATTTAAAATATCAGCAGAGGGCATCTGAGTTGGCAGGCACTGAGATGAACCGTGCAGGTCAGAGTTATTGTTTCAGATTCTGCAAGCACAGCCAGACATCACCACATCACTTACCCTGGAAAACACAAATCAAACGCATCCCAGCAATCGTACCAGCCAGGGCTTCTCATTTACTTATTACTTTTTGTAGGTAGGTCTAGATTTTGGGGAATGAAGTGGTGCACTTAAAAAAATAATTGGCAAAGTACATCTGGAAAATTAACCCATGTATCTTTATGGCTGAAAGAAGGACAGAAAAGATAAGACATTTTTTTCCTTTATAAAGATGACTTGAAGTATGAAGAGTTGCCTGAGAAAAAGTCACAGAAAAAAGCAGTCTCAGAGAATCAAATGCAAGACCAAACCTCAGAAAAGAATGATCCCAGCAATTCCCATTCTGTAAATCTGACTCTTTTCCTGCTAGAAACAAATTATAAGCACAAAAAGCCACTAAAAAAGATGCAGGGTAAAAACTCACAATCAGTTATATATGCCCTGAAGTTTATAGGGAAGGGAACCTCCTATAGATTTACACCATCAGCGAGTAAGAGGGAAGTAGCAGAACCAACATACTTGGCTTTAAACAAACATTTGAAGGACTGAATCACAAAAGTCTGAATATAACATGCATTCACATCTTTTGTCATAACAGCACCCACATAGCCTGAGAGCTGGCTTAAGAATTGTGAACGAGGAATAAAAATAGCAGATTACTTAGCGGGAAAAGGTAGTTAGTGTGTTTAAAATGGATCACGATAGCGCTGTGTTAGAGTTGATCTCAAGACTTTCCTGGTGATCTAGAAGAGACACATTGATGAAATTTTCGGATGACACAGAGAAGCATTTTGAATAACAACAAGGACAAGGAAATAATTCCAAGAGGCAGAAAAGTCAGAAACAGTAAAAAATGCCAACCTCTGGATCTATAAAGCCACAAACCTAGTGCCTAGTTTCCTACAGTTTACATCGTATCACCATCACACTGCATCTCTCTGGATCTCATGCTATAAACCCCCCTCACCTTTTCCCAATTCCTTCCCATGTCTCCACACTTCTTACTTTCCACAGGATTCTTCATATTTCCACCCACATTCACCGCCTGTTTTGGCTCTGGGAGACAGAGCAGATGCTGTGGCTGGTTTCAGAATCTACCCTGCCTGGTATAGTCTGTTGTATTCTTTACTTCAATCTGTTTATTTGAGAAAATGTTTTTATAGATAAGATTCCATCTTTTTGTCCACTATATTCTATACATGTGCAGATGAGCTCTGGTTCGTGGCCAGGCTAAGACCAAGGGTCTTATCAATATTTCCAAAAGGGGGAACATTTTCTTTCCTCTAGCTATTCACTGATTTTTAGAAAATTTGTGGAATATAATATTTTCCTCCAGGTTGAAACAGTCCAACAAGTTCAAGAATCAGTTAAGAACAAGGTCTGTATAAAGTTAGGTGGTATTTGCCAGTATCATTGCATAAAGAAAGGAAAGCTCCTTGATAAACACAAGGCAAAACTGCCCCCAGAACACTGCAACTGCGATCTTGGCAGAAAATTATCAGAGCAAAGTATGGGCCTCAGAGGACAGATTTCTGAAGTGGGACTTAAAATGACTAAACACCAGAGCAAGCTTCTCAGATGCACCCAGTGTCCATTAGGATCCTCCTTTATATCCCCCGGTCCTTGATCTGACTTGCCCTCACTTCAGCTCCAGGCACAGCACGGAGCAAGCTCAGAACAACACAGCGCCTGTGTGACACCTGCAAGAATGCAGCGCGGCAATGTGCTCACCAGGGTGACTTCTGCTCTAGACAAGAGTCTTAACTTGTCCCCTACCTGGCTGAGGAAGATTTATCTGGCTTGAAGAACCAGTCTCATATAAAAACTTTAGCAAAAGGATAATTAAACAGAGAAACGCCAGCTTCCCAGACAGACAGCAGGAGAGGAACAGGGCTGGAGGGAAGGAGGTTAAAGGATCTTTATCAACACCTCCCTGCATTAGCACACGGTTGTGTCGTATCACCAATAGTGCAGGTGGTTGCACAGCCCTGCGTGCATTTGTGTTCTGGCTCCCAATATCTGCAAGCATCAAGATCATTTAGCATTGATGTACAGAGGAAGCTGGGGATTTAAGCAAAAAAATGAAATTAAACAGTGAAGAAGAAAACACAACCTGAATATCGGCCCAAAGCTTCCTGCCACCTTGATGTAAGGGACTCTAGAAATCTCTGAGGAAGCAATGCCATAGTGAAGAGCTGCCAAGAGCGGCCACCAAGGGGGGACAAGGGTGGCCCAAGGTGGGCACAATGGGGAAGGCCAAGGGAAAAGGCTGTGATTTCATGGCGGCAAGGCAAGCCGGGTTAAGTGAGCTGTAGGAAAGATATGCTGACTAGAGACTGCTTAGAAACCTCCTCTGGCCCCTGTGTTTCAAAGAGAGAAGTCTTTCTACACTGGTAACCCAGTTTTAATTTCTGCTGCGCTCCTGACAGCATTAACAGCCCTGAGGAGGCTGGGCTCAGGGAGGATTTCTGCCAGGTCCTGTGAGCAGCCCCAGCATTTTCCAGCGAGCACACACTACCACCTAGTGCCGAGAGATTTTGCTGCAGGAAGAGGACGGAAATCAAGTGTTGGCCAAAGGGACTTTGGTTCCTGCAGCTCCAGGGCTCTCCCGGGCCAGGTGGTGCCCCTCTGGGCTGCCTGTCCCACTGCACTGGCATGGGAGGAGAAGCAGGTACAGGCTCACCCAGGCTGGAGGGTTTTAATAGTCTGTGTGCTTGAGACGAGAAAAAAGGCCCTGTGATGTCAACAACCCTGAAGATGAAAGAAGAGATACTGATAAAAGAAGGCAGCGCCCCTTTTCTGTGCTCTGAAATTGTTTTCAAGCATTCAGGGAAGTCAATCCTATTTTATCCATCACCTACATTGGACTGCAGGGAACACAGTGAAATGGTGTGAGTTCTTAGATCACAGAATGGTTAGAGTTGAAAGAGACCTTAAAGAAGATCATTTAGTTCCAACCCCCCTGCCATGGGGGCAACCTAGACCAGGTTGCTCAAAGCCCCATTCAGCCTGGCCTTGGACATCTCCAGGGGTGGGGCATCCACAGCTTCTCTGGGCAACCTGGGCCAGGGTCTCACCACCCTCACAGTACAGAATTTCTCCCTAGTATCTAATCTAAATCTAGCATCTTTCAGTTTAAAACTGTTACCCCTCATCCTATTGCTACAGTCCCTGATCAAGAGTCCCTCCCCAGCTTTCCTGGAGGCCCCCCTTTAGGGACTGGAAGGGGCTCTAAGGTCTCCCCAGAGCCTTCTCTTCTCCAGCCTGAACAACCCCAACTCTCTCAGCCTGTCCTCACAGCAGAGGGGCTCCAGCATTTGGAGCATCTCCATGGCCTCCTCTGGACCCGCTCCAACAGGTCCATGTCCTTCTGATGTTGGTGGCCCCGGAGCTGGAGACAGCACTGCAGGGACATATCCCCAGAGCGGAGCAGAGGGGCAGAATCCTCTCCCTTGCCCTGCTGGCCACGCTGCTGGGGATGCAGCCCAGGATGCAGGGGGCTATCTGGGCTGCCAGCGCATGTTGTCGGCTCGTGTTGAGCTTCTCATCCACCAACACCCCCAAGTCCTCCTCCTCAGGGCAGCTCTCAATCCATTCTCTGCCTGGCCTGTGTTTGTTCTTGGGCACAAATGATGCGAGCTGTATCAAAACTGATCATGAGCCCCGTAACTGTAAGAGAGAAAAGTAGTTTACTGTCCCCTTTCCCTGTCTCATTCTCAGCTTCTTGACAGCTGACCTGGGCTTACATTAACTAAATATATATAGTAATATTAACCCAAACAACTAATCTAGGGAACTATCCCTCTGTCTGGCTGTTGGCCTTATGAGAGAATATGACTGACCATGAATTCTTATTCATTCTTCACATCAATCATGCTATTTAATAAAACGTTTTTACAGATAAGACTCTGTCTTTTTGTCCAGGTACTCTAGAATCAGCAAAATCAACAGCATACTCATTGATTTATCTTTGCAGTTATACAAAGGCTTATACCTTCCTCTCCAGGCAAGGAAATTAGCCAGTAACATTTTCAAACCCTTTTTCAATTCACATAATTTTAACTTTTTACAAGAAGAGCTTTTAGAAACACACAGTGATTTACCAGCTGGTGGAGCTCAGGAAATAGCAGGAAGATTTGTCCACAAGCATTGTCTGAATTGGAAGTGAATTGTGACTCAGTCACATGTATTAACCTTCTGCTTTCGTTTCCACAAAAGCTTTAGGATCTTACTGTTTTTCTGCTGGAAGAAAGCATCATGAATGTACTGAATTCACTGTGGAGTCACTACCACCTCATCTACTGAAGATCTGCAGAACAGGTCTCCTTGGCACAAATACAGACTAGACATGGAAGTGTAGCTTTCTAGAACAGCTAGAAACAGCTATGGGTAGGTCCAGTTATCAACTGCTCAAATTAGTCAAAGCATTAACTTTTAATGGACCCAGTGTTGCTGAATTTGTTCTTCTCACTGTTTTGTTACCCAAATTTTGTTCTTCTCACTTGTTTTTTTAGCCAGAGCAATAGCAACAACTCCTTACAACTCATGGGACCAAAAAATATGAATGAGAAACCGGGAATATATAGACTAAAACCACGTGTTTAATTCTGATAAGCAGCCCACTGAGCTCCAGCGGAAGCCTGCCTATCAAGTCCAGCGAGCTTTCAATGAGGCCCTATCTGAGGGGCAACATTTCGTCACCGAAGAGGTACTCCCAAGTATTTTGTTTGGAGTACGATCTGGGGAACAAAAGACTACAGTTAATGTAAATGAGTAAAATATTACATGTTATCTTACAAATGTATTTGGAACAGGAATTGAATATTCAACGTTGACACCTATTCAAAGAACAATAAAACATGGACCCAACTAAAACATGGACCCCTAGATCTTTGAGCTAAAATACATGCAGGGTTTTCTTAATTTGTCTCCAGTTGTTGTTTGTTTTCTTGGAGACATAAGGATATTTTCATACTTTTTTCAGCCACTTTGAGTTCTAACACATACCTTAAAATGAAAACAGCAGTCCTTAAATACTTAATCCAGAAACAGAGTCTTTAAATCAAAAGCACAAAATACCATGTGAGCAGCTATATTAGAATAGTTAATTAATTCGGTAGCATGAATGGTTGTGTTAGACTGAAATTGTGATCAAACTTCTATATTTTCCAGAGCCGTTAAAAAACTTATTCTCTTCCTACAATCAATAGAATCAAAAGTGTCCTGAGTACTTGAAAGAATTATGAAAAGCATTATTCTAATGCTTTTTCAGGTTGCAGAAGCAGAGACAGTGATGTGATCTAATCAAGCATTCAGTTTCCAACATATTCTCTTTAAGAACTTCTGTTTGGACTCTCTTTAGACCATGGTAATTTTGAGGGCTGCAAAACATACACACTTTTCCGGCTTAAATAAAGCAACCAGAAGGCTTTACTGGGCCACATCACTCTCATCTAGGAAAAACTAAAGTGTAGGCTTTGTTCTAGGCACACAAGCAGTGCCACAGAAATAATTGGTATTTAAGCACATACTTTATATTAAAAGCAAATGCTCGGCTGTTTTGCTGGATCAAGAGCTGTAAATCTTAGTGATGCCATGGTTTCTATGACAACTAAGTGTGATATTACATGAAGGATTATGATTTAAAGGAACACTATTACATCTGGCGTTTTTACCAGATGTGGTCCTAGTTTATCCTGTACCTTGTGTAAGAATCTGCTTGTCTTTGTGGAATCACTGAGCCCAGAAGGGAAGGCCTCAGCAGACCAGGTTGAAAGCAAGTGAAGCACGCTGCTCCCCTCGTTATTTCTGCAGATTCCAAGGAGAAAAAATAAATTCAGACTTGGGGCTACACTACCCTTTCAGGCATAACTGCAGCCCAGGAGCTTGATGATAGGTGAAAGATGTTGCAGCTGCAATGCAAGAAACCAAGAGCCAGGCAGAGAGTGGCAACGCGGGTGCTGAGAGCCCAGGCTCCCTCCCTTCAGAGCCTTCACAGCCCTCACAGTGCTGTGTCCTGCACCCACAACCCATCGAAGACTTGAATGCCTGTGAAATTGCAAACAGAACTCCAGTACAAGCGGGTCTCACCTCCAGTGTCTCCCTCCTCCATCCCAGCAGGGATCTCTGCTGGGTCACTGCTCCTCTCGCCCCTGAGGACTGCAGAAACTCCACTCCACCCTTGCTTTCTGATTAATTCATTCTCTTTTGGCTTGGCTGTAAGCATATTTGATCTCTTGGGGATGTCTTCCAGCTACCTCCATGGTCCTCAGTGATGTCTACAAACATAACCAGAAAAGTATTTTCATTTCTGGGGAGCAGGTGCCAAAAGCAAATACATGCTACTTAGTACTAAAAGCTACCCCAGAGTAGCTAGTTTGGAACAGAGTAGGAAACCCCTGAGAAGTAGGAAACTCTCTCACTGTCCTTGGCATAATAAGAGCAATTTATGCTTTTTAACTGAGAACTATTAAACCCACACTTGCAGACCTCCAGCAGCCGGCTGGCTGCAGTGTGTTCTCAGCGGCTCATGTGCTGCTGCCTACATTCATCTCAGCGAGTTGCAGCCATTTTGGGTGGGAATATTGTCTTCTCTGCCTCACTGTCTCATTTTCAGAGAATAGCCTGGCTCTCGGGCTGCTATGCATTCAGAACACACTGATTCACCTGCTGATTTTACAGGCAAATGAGAGCCAGCCTTGCAAATTCGTTCAATGGCCCTTTTAAGTACATGGCTGGCTTTGTAGCAAACAGCTCCCTGTAGATTAGGATAAACGCTTTACCAAGGAGATTAGTGCCACTGCACTTGTGAAATCATGATATTCCTTACAAATAAAATCAGTAACTATATATAGCCAGCACATCTTCCATCCTATGAGATTAAGAGTTTCTTCCCTGCAAAACAGATGAGCTCACTGAGAGATAATTTTGTGATGGCCAGATAGCTTCAACATAAGATTGAGCCCATCATCATTAGTTCAATTAAAGCTCCTTTTTATACCAGTAAAATAACTGATGCGCTGATAAACTGCCTCAGTTCATTGTTACTGCAATATCCACAGCTGCTCTGAACACATCGATGTAATCAATATGGCCCACTAAAAGGTTTCTAAATGAGTTAACTCTTCCAGGAACCAGCCAGATTTCTGAGGGACTATTTGCTTATAAAATCTCATGCTTTTTGTTCTGTGTTTCTTTTATTTAGAGAGGCATTAAGTCCAATCAGGAGCTGATCACACACACTTGAGCAGAGCATAATATGAATGTCGCATGCTATTATTGTAATAGAAGTTGAGCGAGGGAACCTGGCCTTCAGGCTACTTTTCCCACATAAAAAAAATACTTAACCAAACCTGCATCATTCTGACAGAACTAGGTTAGGGAGTGACTATGTGTGCAGTTACACTGGCAGAGCACGACCTACCATGAGGGACGGGAGAAGGGTAGCCAGAGACAGGAAGCTCTTACTCCAGTTCAGCAGCAGCCAGAACAGCATCTCCCAGAGTAGCCTCAATAACAGGATTAAAAGGGCACCATGCTAAGTTGCAGGTCATCATTTAACACAAACAGGGACACATCTCTAGTGTCCCTGTTCTTTTTTGGTGGCATTGCCCCCACTCGCTCTGCTGCAGGTGCAAACAGCCACACAGCTTCCAGGGCAGCTGAGAACTGTGTTCTTGTTCAAAGGGTGCAGCCGTAGCCACACAGGTTCCGTTCCTGCCCTGTTTTCTGGGATAGATCAGAAACATTCCCAGGAGCCACACAAAATCTCTCTGAATGCCTAACTTTACTGCCCGTCCAGGAGAAACAAATCTCTCAGGTCAGCCTCTCCCTGCCCTGCTTCAGGGGAAGGACTGGGCAAAAGACAAGCCTGCACGTTTCTCAAGGGGGTTTGGTGCTTTTGTTGTTGGCTCCAATTAAAAACCCCAACTAAACCTGCAAAGCCTTTTAAAAGCTTTGTTAACCTTCTATGAGGCAAATGCTTGATTTACCCATCCACAAATCTTTTTGAATCCAACACATTGATTTCATGTGTTTGCTGCATTCTGGAGATACAGGTTTTCCAGCAGCTGCGGATGAGGAGCTAAAGAGAGATTATTTTTTCACACTTAAAAGTAGCCATCACATGCTTACAGCCTATTACAGGGACTAGGCAGTGAATTCTTCCCCACCTGAACAGAACTTTTCACCTGGTCATTGCTATCTGCTGCTGCCACTAGACATGCAAAAGGCAACTTTGTGTTTCCCATGCTGAAACACAAACCTCTAATGAGTTCAGTTTGAATTGTGCCTCAAAGACCAGACAGAGATGGTAGTAGGATGCATAGCTTTACATGACTTGTCGAAATCCTTCTGGGAGACAGAATAGTGTACATTTTTTGAGGGGTTCCCATCTGTCTGAATTTCTAATTTGATTTTTGGAGCTAAGACAGCTCAGATGGGATTTAGCTGAGAATACATATCCTGAAGCTGAGTTTCTGAAGTTTCCTTCACACCAGGATACTAGGATGGTACCTGCACAATAAAATTCGTAAGCTGCAGAGCTGCAGCTCAGGCCCAACATCTCTTCTTCTGATAAAGAGGGTCACCCAGATCCAGATCCCTGAGAGAGAGTGCTCCTGAACAGACCCTGCAGCAGTTCCTCAGTGCCAGGCACAGCTGCAGGGAAGCAGTTGGTGACAGGGACACAGCACTGAGCTTTTTGGGCTGGCTCTGACTGGTTGATGCCTATGGC
The DNA here is from genome assembly GCF_964106895.1 of Numenius arquata. NCBI lineage: Eukaryota > Metazoa > Chordata > Aves > Charadriiformes > Scolopacidae > Numenius > Numenius arquata. Next base: position 20,047,991 of record NC_133586.1, on the reverse strand, counting down.
CACCTTAGAACTCGACCATTCCTGTTGGTCCTGGTACAGCTCAAAGAGACCCTGTAGCTACCACAGAGCCAGCTCTCAGCTCGCCCAGGTGGTCGGCGCCTGGTTTTTCTTGTTTCTTTGTTTTTAAATCCCTTTGGAGGTTGTTTACAAAGGCTTTGCTGTCCATGAGAAGCACAAGGGCCACTTTGAAAGGGTGGTGTGCCCAGAGGCAGTGAATTCTACATTGCTTCAGTTGTAGAACTCTGCCTTACAGTCCCCATCCAGGGAAATGAGCCAAAGATAGCTACAGCTTCCAAATAAAGACTTTGTGGAGGCTGCATCACCCTCCGATGTTTCAAAATTTCCAGTGGGCCACATCAGTCATGGTGAAGTGAGAAGCGGCGTTTAAAGTCAATCTTTCATCAAGAAGTAAAATCTCATCTGTGACGGGGATAACATTTTCTTGTTTCAAAAACCACACATCTGTGAGAATCCTTTCGGCTCCTGTTACAACATATATTTCCTAAAAATAATGGCTTGTTTCCTGTTTCAGTTAGTTTGCTCTGTGTGCCTGGCAGCATTTTGCAGTTTCACTGTTTCCCCAAGACAGTCAATCAGTTTCCCTTGTTTGTGTGGGTTTTTCACACACCACACGGAAGAGGAAAACATTAACCAAAAAAAGAAAGGAAAATGTGATTATAATCCACATAAAGCAGCCAGGGCAGGGGGATGCGTACTACCAAGAACTCCTCTTTTTTTAAAAAGTGACTACATTTCAAATTTCCTATCCCTATTTAGCTGTAGAAGACACAATCTCTTTCTGTAACAAAAGAATACGACTTCTCAGACTACCAATGTCTGTGGCAATTTCAGAATCAGCCAAGGAAACACAATTTTATCTCTATTGACTAAATGATGCATGGATACATTGATTAAATGGGATAAGAAGTCAGTGATCAACATAACTTTTGCTTAGTACTTACTTACATTTTTAGGAACACAAAGTTAGGTTATTCTTTTTAGGATGGAAAAAAACCCATGCAGTTATCAAGACAAGAAACCTAGAACTTTTGTGGTTTTTTTTTTTTTTCTCCCAGTCATTTATTTTACTAATTACGGATCTTGAGTTTTAATTAGTTGGTTTAATCAGTTGTGGGCACACTACTCCCAAGCCCCCAAAGGAAAGATCTGCACCCCTCTAAAGAGGAGCGCCTACTTTCAACTTCTCTCTCCCCGCAGCTCAGGATGCCCCTCTAGAAACCAGTCTAATCCAACAGGCTGCATCTGAGAGCAGAGCCACAGGAAGCTACATAGCACTTCAGTGTGAGCAATTATGGAGAAATTACCTCATTAAACCCTTCGGTGTTAATATTTGTCACTGTTTACAGAAAGCCAGCCTCAAGAAAGAGGCTATCCAGCACACGTAGACCTTCTGTGTAGAGAGGGATGGAGCTCATAGTATTTACTGTGACTTTTGTATCTGTGAGCAGACGTGGTGCTTAATACAAACAGCTTTCTTCAACACACTTACTCATAAGCGAGTGCCATCTGCATCATGTGTTTGCTGTTCAACATAAGCCAGGGGAAAGCAACAGGAACAAGAAGGAAAGAGCATGGTAATACTTTCACCAAACAAGGACATCTTATCATCTTGATGCCCCTCCTGTGGGCAGCAGACCAGGGACGGGTTAGGAGGGGGCTCTCTTAGAGCCGGGTGGAGTTGATCCCAAAGAGCTGACCAGAAGATGGCGTGAGAGGAACAGTTTTCAAAGAAAATCACCGGCTATGGCCTGCTGACTGCAGCTGAGCCAGTCATGGTGGGACCACGTCTCCCAGCCACTCAGTAGCTCCCAAGGGGGTGAAGCTGCCTTGGGAGCAAGGGATGTGCTCGGGCAGTGGGAGACATGGGTGGATAGTAGATTTACCTCGTTAATTAAAGGGATATTTTTGTTCTGCAAATCCGGTTTGCTCTGGAAATTTGAAATGTTCTGAAAATCTGTAAGACATGAGTACAAAAAGGAAATAGCATCTGAAAATCTTTTGAGGGAGGAGAGGAGAAAATTCTTAATATTCTTAAGACATTGTGATTAGTTCTCAGAAGGCTGTTACAAACACTATGCCTTTGGCAACTATCTCCACACAACAAACCAGTGACAATCAGGTAAATCTGGAGCATTCTTATTAAATCACTGCAGCTACTATGGGTCCATACTCATCCAGAGGAGACCAAAAATCTGGATGTTCAAAGATAATTCCTTACGAGTCGCTACGGAATGGTTCTTTTCTTCTGCTACCAAGCTGATGTGTTAGTTCAGGTAATACATCTTGAATGAAACTGAACTAAAAAGTTCAAGCAAAGAATACAATTTCTAGACAACTGCTTCTATTAATTTAAGTCACACCAATTTTCCTGCTCAACATCTTGGGAAAACCACATGGTATTTCCAGTATAGGATTAAAAGTCCCTGATCATTTCACTCTATTTCAAAATCTACAACATCCTTTATATTCTGAAAAAGAATCTAGAAATCTTTTTTTCCTGATGTTCACACACCCTTCATCTGTTTGCCAGTATTTGCTCTAGCTCAGACTTATGTGGGCAGGGAATTAATTTTGTGTGGTAGCCCCACAGAGTTGTGGTGAAGGGCTTTACCATCTGAGTGCAGCACAGGACATAGTTTGATGTACAGTTTCCAGTGCAGATCCATTAGCAATGGTTACAATTCAATGTTGTAAAAGGAAAATATGTTCACATTAATGTTCCAAAGCTAATCTATTCCATTTGATTAAACTGTCACGTTTTCACAGGGGAAAAACTCACAGTTTGGAGAAGCAGTGACACTCAGTAATTATCCATGACTACTTCCCCCTTTTAATATTCCATTTATTTAACTTTTCCCAACCCATTTTCAAGTAGGAGTCCTGGAAACTGTTCAAATCTGTCCTGTTCAACCCTATGTCCCCAGCTCATATATGCTAATATATTAAATGCTCAAAATAAAAGGGGCTTTATAGAAATGCTCCACATTATCTGTTAAACTGGGATCTCCAATATCACCTACTTCATTTAGTTACTCAACCTCCAGTGACACATCTACTTCTTCTGGGCACTTTATCCATCCACAGAGATCCAAATGGCCTCCGTGTTAGCCACAGCCCAGACCCTTGTACTCACTGTCACTTGGTTGTGGACATGAACCCTGGGGGCCACACAGGTGAAAGGGTGCCCAGCTCCACGGAGGAACAAGTCCAACAACCGCTGGAAGCTCCCTCCTCCGCACCAGCTGCATTGGATGATTCTCAACCATCTGACACTTTGGGATGATGCTTTGTGATTGCATGTCCAGGAAAGTCCTGCTCTGACTTTGTGAGCGTAGCTTTGGGTCTCTTGGAAGCTAGGTAGGGCCACTTGTCTTCAGAAGGAGGTTATAGGACATGTAAGGCAGTGTTACGTGCTATGTTTTCCTCTGTACCTCAGATGTTGGCTTTGGTACTCGGGATCCATCTGTCACACTCATAATCAAGCCAACTGCTTGGCAGACTGCTACGATGCTCTTCACATTTGTTTGTTTGATATTAACCTTTTACATTACCGATTTAGCTGTCAATTGTCTACTGCTTCCTTTGCAGAATGTGGTAAGAAATGCTTGGAAAACACTTTGCCAATGACCTAACTATGTACCATTTCAAGTGTTTTTTTGGCAGTACTACCTTACATAAACAGTCTGCCTCCGCAAAGATACGGTCTGCCTCCACAGGGAAACTCTTGTAACAGACATGTATTTGTAGCACAGGGCCCCTAAGTGGCAGAGATGAGATGGGAGACTCATGCTAAAGACTTTTCAATCACACACTAGCAAACAGTTAAAAAAGAACCTCTCTGAACACACAAAGTAGGTAATCAGTGGGAGAAAAAAAGCACATGATCAGTGGTGAGCTACAAAGAAGGAACAAAGACCAAGAAGAAAGACTGAAAACAGTCTCCAGCTGGGTTCTCTGGGGAGGTTCAAAACTCCCTCCATAACAGCAGGCACCTAAGCACCTTTAACACACAGGCTCAAGAGTCTCTCAGCGGCTCACCACTATCACCCTGTGGTTCTTCTTGGTCGGTTCTTAGTCATGAGGTTATTTTCCCCCCAGCTCTGATTTTGCTGCTCAGTGGTAACATGAATACTTCATGGCTGTGCTGGCCACCAGCCATTTCCCATGCCATCCTCTCCCGGCACTCTCCCCACCCAATAAACCTGGAAAGTATCGTAAGGCAGGGGTGGGAGACAATCCTGCACAGCCTCAGATGCGGGGCTTTCTATTGTCTGCAGAGAAAAGGCAGCAGGTAGAGAGTTTTGTGGTTTGCAAGGCTCACTAAAGCGTGCAGCGTGCCTCAGGGAGACAGCTGGCTATGTCTCCACCGATTTTTGCCCTTTGACAGCTCCCCTCTTGTTAAGACATATAGAGAAACAGCTGGCTGGGAGGCAGTTATGAATACTCCACAAGGGGAGCAAACACTGAGACATGCTGAACAGCACCTGCCCAGAAAAACAGAAGTACAAATGCACCCTCCAGCAGAGCAAACACAAGTTCCAGTGACCTGAGAACTAATACAATGTATTGATGCTGCAGTGGAAATTCTCTAGTACGGCTGATAATCTCTTCAGTTTATTTGAGTGTGAGAGCATTCAATTTCCATACAAACAGAAGGTGATTTCAACTCCACCTGTTCCCCGTATAGCACCTCTTCACCACAAGAGCGCAACCTTGCAGCTTACTCTGGCCTCGTCCTCTCTTACTGCAGTACCAAGGTAACAATACCTTAAATCCAGAGCTGCGTTGTGCCAATCGCCTTTATCACAGCCTTTGATAAGTACTTATTTGCAAGTGCTTAGTTTGATATTAGATCTGGTTTATAGCATACCAAATCACTGGGATGGTAACAAACTGCCTTTTAACTAGATTTAAGATAGGTATTGTGTCTTAGTGCGCTAACAAAACACTGCTGAATATCTAGAAAAAAAGGTCTTCAAAGCAATACTGTTGTTCTTTCTGGCCAAGTCACTTTGGTTTCCTTGCCATAGTACCCATTCCCCCTGTCATGCCAACAACAAAGGAAAAACCACTCGAGCAGTTTAACTCACAATTCCTTACCAGATGCTGGCTATCTCTTAGTCAATATTGTGAAAATGTTATTTTGTGAATTCATCTTTTCAACAGATTATCTCAAAGCACATCTCTAGGGGTAGGAACCTAGAGATACATGAATGGCGTAAGTGTGAATATATATGTGGATATAAATAACACAGTATCTGAAGTATACACTTGATATCATGCAAACTCTCATAAAACCCAGACTTTGAGGCTCATGTGTAAACTGGGCAAAAGGAAAGCTGATGGAAATAGAAAGCTCCTCAGATTCCCCTTTCTAAAAGAAGCTGTTCCACCTTTTTTGTGGATTTTTGCCTTTCCCAGCTGTGCTTGTTCACTCCTGCTCTTGCCCTGCATAGGATGGACAATGATGATCTGAGCGTTTCCTACTTTGGTCAAAGAACATTCTTGCTGAGACCCTATCAATTAACAGGAGCCGCGTGGCTGATCCCCAGACAGGCTGTTTTATTGCCACAGGCATCTTTCTGGAACTTTAATGCTGCCTTCCCAGAAACCACTCCCTCTGGGAATGATCTTGTACTTTACAGAAGTAGATGCATCATTGCTGGTATTTCCACAATTTCTCAATCACTGCTACCCTTGAAAAAAGCCAGTATAAATCCCTAGTAATCCCATTTAAGGAACAAAGGCTCTACAGATTATACATTTATTCCTCATGATTTCTCATGGGCTGACAAATATTTGCACTGTTTTGATTTACATTCACGCTGCACTTTTAGACTATTTGTAAGGTCAGCTTACCTGCTACTTCGGGAGACTGATCTAGAAGATGCACCAGAGACAGGGACCCAGACAGCTAGAGTGCTTTCCCAGCTTTGCCACAGACCCTGCATGTGGGACCTCACAACAGCCACGAGGCCAAGCAAGTGACACAGCCTGCTGGTGCCTCTGTTCCATTTTCACCTGTCTCATTTACTTAGATTGCCAGCTCTGCAGAACAAGGGCTGCTTCTTACAATAAATACATTCAAGATCATAGGTGTGGTACAATAGAAAACATGAAAGAGGAGCTCAGCTATCCTGAAAGACTGTCCACAGCATTAGGCTGGTGAGGTCTGAGAAGTACTGTCAGAAGGACATGTCAAGGGCACAATTCATGACAAGTAAAATGGCTTATGTGAATACCTAAAAGCAAACGAGAGCACCCATTATAGTCATCAAATTCACTTGAAAAGGGGCAGACAACTAACATGTGACACACACTGTCGTGGATGAAGGACAGACAGCGCAGTCACTAAAATGATCTATTAAATACTGGAGGCTGATCTAGGGAACGATCCAGTTTCCCAACGACCTCAAAGGATTTTTGTTTTCAACTTTTTAAAAAGGAAGGAAGGAAAATTTCTTGCAGAAAAAAAGGAGGATTAACCAGAGAGATAACTTATTAGTGCCTTTGGTTAAGTGGATGTAAGTCAGAGAAAAATACTTATTGTGATGAGGGGTGGTTATAAATATGAAGCAGTTTGGGATGTGAAAACAGAGGCAGGATGTTAGTGCAAAATGCTGGCATTCCCACTAGCAAGCAGACAATCAATAGCTTCTGGATAGGAAAGGAAAATAGGGCAACAGAGAACAGCACTTTAAAAATTTAAAAAAAGAAAAGGCAAAACAAACACACACTAAAACCCCCCTCTCATAGGCTGCAAAGGCCAATACTAGGAAATACGAACAGGAGTCTGATCCCAAAACAGACAGCTATAAATATGTCCCAAATCTCGCACAAGTAGCTGATTAGTAACAGCCCTGGGTAGGCAGGAGCTAGTCACCAGAAAAGAAAGTCAGACCTGAATATAAGGCTGGCTCTGGGCTGGAGAAGACCGTAGGGCAGCAAGCCTCAGGCAGGCTGGGAAAGGCCTGATTACTGAATATCTCAGTTCAAAAACCACAAAACTGTGACCTTTCACTCATCAGCTGACAGACTCTCCACCAGTAAAACAGACAAAACAGCCAGTGGAGGACGATGGGGTACTTTAAGTTTAGAGCAACCTAATCATCAAAAGGAGGATTTAGTGCATCTCAGCAATTAAGATACAGCTGCTACAGCTGTACCTGCCAGTTACTTGGTTTGGACTTTTAGGAATTTTCTTCCACTTTGAAAGCTTTCTGTACTAGAAAAGAACAAAATATTTGCCAGGACATCAGATAGCCTCCCACCACGGGTTCATTAAGTATGGTTCAAGCAACACCCCTGGGACAAGGAGTGTGGTGTCCGGCGTTTTTCTCCCTGAACATTTTTTTTTTCCTTGCTTGGATTTATTCAGTCCTTTTCTTTCTTCTTTCTCTATTTCTCCATTCTCTCTTCTCCTGCCCTGTCCCACCATTCTTTTCTACAGTCTTAGGTATGGTATTATCGCAAAAAGGAGATATGTAGTAAGAATGTTAATCAATGTACATCAGTGACTCAGAAGTCTTTAATATAACTAAGCCTAATGTCATTACTTAGTGCTATACACCGCCTGCCAAACAGCCACATACTCCTAAATACTGCTTTTCTACTACACAGTATAAGAACAGGCTGTCTCACAAATTTGGTGCTCTTTGCAGTTTTACTGTTTACTGCAGAATAAACTCTGAGAGTTACTTATTTACACAGCAACTTCAATGAGCTAGAAGAATGCCAAAGCACCTATAGAAGAAAAAGTCACGCCATTCTTGGGGTTCTGTTTGAGTGTTCCGAGTCTGGTCTCTCAGTGCTATGACATACAAATATTAGACTAACTTACTATTCTTTACTTTTATCTCACACCACTAACGAATTTTATATATCTGAGGTCAAAGTTAATCCAGAACAACTTCTGGTTGTACGTCTGAATAAGCACTCTCAAAGTGGAGAGGAGTGTTTGCAACAACAACAAAGTTGATCCCTTTGTTTTAAAGAAAACTTCATAGAATCATAGAATTCTTCCCTACTACAAGAAAAGGCAAAGCAGCACGGTTATGTTCTCCCAGCATATTACCAGGCATTTCTTACCATCTGTTTTCAAGAATTTCAGGCAGAGGTCAAATCCTGCTTTCAGGCATACGTGATTAGCTGTGGATCAAATTCATCACAGGTGAAAACACAGCTATGACAATCACGTCAATGGCTCTGTGCTTAAATCTGTATTTAGCAGTCCAAAGATAGGCAAAATAGCTTCCAAAAATACTACCTTAGCTTTCCTGTACTTCTAATAAGCTGTAGCATAGTCTGCTAAGCTATTTTCCACAATTTCTGGTTTAATCACTTGTAAAGTAAAGAGATACTGCCCAGTCTACAGTGCCCTCATTGTGGGAAAAAACGGCATCCAAGCAGAGAAACATGTTCACCTTTCTTCACAGCTCCACAAAGATTTGGTAAGAGGTTGATCAATTCCACTCACCTTCTCCAATATCACTCTATGACTTAATGGTTGGTACTTGCATCAAAATCTCATTCAAGCCTCCCTCCTTATTTGTGAGCAGAGACAGACACCCAGAAACAGGCAAGCAAAAGACACTGGTGCCTGAGAGAGGGACCACTGCAATCTGTTCCTTGGTCTTGGCATCCTGCAACACCATGCTGTTGCTACAACAAAATTTGGATTTATACACACTGCTAAGAAGCTTTGAGCTGCCCCTAACACTGGACAGTGGAACTGGCATGAACTTTGACAGTGACATTACCAGTGGAAATCTCAGCTGGAAATGGCTCCTGGTTTTCTAAATGTCCTTGCTTGGGGAGGAAACAGAGGACTTCACTTTTGACTATTTTGGGCCTGGTCAAATAGACAGAATGATGGGAAAAAGCATCAGGTTTTTGCCAGTGCCACTACCAATCCGCATGTAGCAGCTGGGTATCTGGGTCAGGGATCTGAGGGACCCTCCCCTGGCTGAAGGGCTCTGTTACAGCACTTTTCTGGGCTTTTGCGCACAGGAAGCCCTTGGCATCTGCCAGCAGAAGCTCCAAGAGATAGGTCTGGAGAGCTTCATGTCAACTGTCACCTTCCTTCTTGCCTGTTTTCTAGGAGAACCAGGGAAGACATAACTTGTGGATCCAGGTCTTCCATTGCCAAACAACACAGAAGGACAGAATTTGCTCTCCTTGCCCAGGATACCTCTACGGGTAATTGCTGTTCGTATCTTTTTTATCCAGGTGGATGAGGAATGACCAGGCAGCAGTAAGAGCTCAAAACCTAGCTGGTTTTCTCTTGCAATCCATGTTTAAGAGACTGCTCAGTCCTCCTCTGGCCCCTACAGTAGGTGGTTAAAACAGACAGCAAGCAATGAGTCATACCACTAACAGCAGAAGAATTGTATTCATTATTTACCAGCCTCTGGGGTCTCTGTGCTGCTTGGAGACAGCCTGCATCTCCTATCAATCATTTAACACGTTCCAATTCAGTGCAGTTACATACGGCTCAAAGGATGGATCTTGTCCGGAAGAATCTCTCAGTGCTCTTTTTGTGCAGCCTCCTCCCAAGTCTCGTGTACCTTCCCCAGCTTCATAACTTCTTGGCAATGGCTCAGCTCCTTTTCACTTTAAAAATTAATTTAGTGTTCACAAAAGGTGCCAGAGTGATAGCACTCAAAACTACAGCCTGATGTTTGCTCACAGAGCAGGTACTGCCCGAGCAACAGGAGATTTTGTTGTGTGACACTCACCTGATGATGCACCTCAGCCCTGTCTTTAGAGATCAGACAGATTTACAAACTAATTCATTTCTCACATTCTAACTGAGAACATGCTTTGTCCAGCCATACCAAGCTGGACTAAATATCCCTCTGGCCCCAGTATCCTGCCTCTCACAATGACCAAGCTGCACAGGGAAGAAAGCAAGAGGGAAAGTCCTAGCCCCAAATACCCTTCTACAGATTGCAGTTCAGACACTTCCTGGTTTCGAAGTGTTTAGTGGTGCCTGGATGGTATGAATGTCTCTTCCACTAATTTGTTCATGGAAATCTTTGGCATCTGCAATCCTACAGCAGTAATTCCACAGCTTATCTACATGTTGCAATAACCCTCATATTCTTTTTTCTGTTTTGAACCTCCCACTGCTAGACCAGAGAAGATACTGATTCTTGTTGCCTCATCTTCCATTGACCTACCACAAGACACAGGACAAAACTGCTAATGCAACAGTGCCATGATCCAACCACACCACAATCCTCCCTCACAGAAATAGATAAAAACCCTCTTGTCCCCCCATTCAGCGTTTTTGGAGGGAGGGTGTACACTGAATATTTGCAGTGACAGTTTAGCAAGCAGTGCAAGGTGGAAAGGATTTAGACATATTCAAAATTAAAGACAGCTGGAGAAAAAATTCTATTGTTTTCAAAACACAAACAAGGTTTCCTGTGAAATGTTTTGAGTTCTCATTGCAAATCACAGTTGTTTAAAGCAAAATTGTAAACATGTGAGATTTCAGAGAGCTTCCCCTGTTTTTTGAGAGAAATATAACTGCATTAATAGAAAGCATTTTTTTTTCTTAAAAAAATTAAATAAATCTTTGGCAAAACCAATCTTTGCTGAAACAACTCAACCAATTCTTCTTAAAAACCTTTAACAAATGGAAATGCCAACAGGTGACAAGACAAATAAAAATGAAATTTTTGGCATTAAGAAGACTTGGTGAGCTAAAAAGAAGACAGAAAATGAATTGTGGCAGAAAAAGAAAACAGAAGAATTCTTAAAGACAAAATCCTATAGGAGAACCAGTGTCAGCCACCAGGTTTCAAAGGGACAGTTACGTGTCTGAGTAACTTGGCATTGATTTATGTGCACAAGTTAAGCAGTTGTTGCTCTTTCTCCTGATGCAATTCCAAATTGCTTAAGTTCTCTGAAAAGATTATTGGTTGGGCTTTATCTAGCCAGATCAGAGGAAACTGACAGTGAGGATATTTATACTTTGGGGCTTTGGACAAAGCCAAAGTGCTTTAGTCTGCATGAGAACTTGGGAATACATATTTTGTAGATGATGACTTCTGAAGAGTTGTCTCCAAAGAGACAAACATGGAATACTCCCATGGAACATTCAGTATTTCATGAGCACAGCAAGCCTCAGCAGCTATTCCCTTAACTCATTTCTACAATAAAACACAGCCAGCACTGCAGGCAATGCCATGGATTGGTATTTGTGTGTACTAAGTCAATTAACCCTGGCTTAAGCACCAGCAAGTGTTACTACTTATGCCAATTTCTATCCAAATATTTTAAAGAATTCTTGGGACTCCGGTCTGTATCTTTTGGAATACATTATGAAAAGATAATATTTTTTCTGATAGCTCTGGCATATTTCTCCACACTACCAATCGTGGCAGGAACTTTCAGTGGTCTCCCGGACTCCTTCACAGCTTCTTTATGCACAGCTATTCTTAAGTCAATGCATTCCTCATGATTACACAGGAGACAGACTGGCAAATATACTATATGAAGTAATCAGCTGCAGTAACTGCGCTCTTAATGTAACATGACAGCTCTTCGCTCAGCAACTTTGCGATAGAAGCCCTGGTATTTAGAACTGTTATTTTTATTTTTATTTTGAGCTTACACAGCAAGAGATTAAAACTGAATTGTCCTCAGCCAAAGCAAACACAAAGTCTATGTGCAATTGTAGTATGTAAAAACCTGTGTGGCTTTGTTCTCCTCTGGGTGAACTGGGAATGACACCGACGTACCCAGCCAACGGAGTCCAGCTTGGGGAAGATCAAATCTCTCATGATTTTACCCAACTTTAAGTTATAAATATCCAGAGTACTCAGACGGCATCTTTGGTACAGTATTCATGAGATACTAGTCAAGAAGTGTAAAACAGAATAGACTTGTATTTAAGTCAGCTGTTAGACTGTTTGCTTGAGATGACAGTAACTAGTGAGAAGTACTTTCCATACGCAATACTTTCTAGGAGCACTTAAATCATGTTTCAGCTGTAGAAGAAAGAGGCACATCATACCTTAATGCTCCATGCATGAGAGAAATTCCTACTGTGGATCAGACCAGCCTGGTCTGGACTCTTCAGTCAAGAGGACGCAATAAAACCTCACTTTACTTGCTTTCCTTCCCCTCAATACACCACCTCAACTCTTAGCAGTAAGAGCCAACATACCATATATTCTTCAACACTGTTGGCTCATTATTTATACACATTAACTGTTTGTGAATATCCTAGCATGAAAAAAACACAGGAGTACAATTTACTTTAAGAAGCCCCTGGAACTTCTAATTTAGACTGTCACCTCTATCTAAATCTGAACACCTAGATTCAAGTTTACATACAGGACAGAGACAAAGGAGGTAGCGTCATACCCATGCTACAAATGGAGAACTGAGGACTTCCCATGGCCACACACAGTGACAGTGGCAAAGTCAGGGACCAGTTCTAGTTTCCTGGTTCTCAATCCACTGATTTAAGAATAACCATCTTCTTTATCTTTTTTTTTTTTTTTTTTTTTTTAAATCGAGGACACAAAAAGCTTTACTGACTTGGATCCAAAAATATACTACCTTGCTCCACATGCAAAAATATTGATTGTGACCTATGTTCTTCAAGTATGCAAAAAATCCATATGTGGATATCTTTTGCACAACAAAGAGGCAGGGAGATTAAACAGAATGAACAGGACCAAAACAGTAAAGTAATTGAAAGAGCAATGAATCTCATTGCACTGAATACCACTGATAAATGCAAGATTTGAATGCAAAAGAAAAAACCCTGCCACATAAGGCTCACAAACTGCAGATGGAGCTCAGTTTGAATGAGTTTCATGTTACCTCCAGGAAAATTCACACTGCTCTTTCATTCCACATCATTTCTTCAGGGCAAGAGCAGAGTGACAATACCCATTACCATCATTATGCTTATTCACAGCTCTTTACACGCACCTGCCTGCTCTCACAGGACTGCCCTGAATCAGCACACCGTTAATTTTTACAGCTAGAGAAACATACAGCAGTTGCTGAACTGGGCGCAGCAACCTCCCTCACTTCTGGGTCACCGCTGGTTTCACGGGCTACACTCATCCTGCAGAGCGTGGTGCAGCCCAGTCTTCTCAGCCAGCTTCCCATGTGCTAGCTTTGGTGCCCACAGCAATACGGAACCCTATAGAAGCTGCAGACTACCTAAGGGGCTCAATGCTGCAGACTACAGTCCTATCACGACCCACTGGAACAGACAGAAAGCCAGTCTCGGGATAGGATTGTGAGTAGGTCTGTTTTGGTATCCAGGACACACCGTCCCCAAAGCTGGGAAAGAACTGAACTGGACCATGAAGTTCTGGCTGTACCCAAGCTGCAGCTCTGCTTCTCAGTGGTTTTTCCTGCCCCTTGGGTTCCCTGGAAGCTACTCCCCAAAAGCCGCCCCATTCAGTGCTGTTCCTGCTGGCTGCTCATTGTGTCACCCGCCATTCAACATTTACGTCTGGTTTGATGTTCTCCTGAGGAGAGACCCCTCTCTTTTCATGCCTTGCTCAGGTATCTCTCTGCTCTCCTGCAGTCTGCAGTGTAAGCACATCTGTATCCACAGTCTCCAAGTGATCTAACGCACATATACTGTCACTCGGCTTCTCTAGCGCCGTGCAAGAAGTGAACTTGGCAGACTTTTCAAAATTACATTCCACATATTTTGGTATCTTACCTGACTTTATCATTACATCAGCACAAGAGTATTTGCTTGACTGAGAGCTGAACTGAAATTCATGCATCTCCATTTTTTAGGCTGCGGGAAAGTTAAGAAAACCCACGAATACTAATAGACTTTATATAATCAGAGTGTGTGGACCAACGCACCTTTATGACTCATCTCTGACACTATTTAAGTGTTCTAAAGAGTGGGAAGATGGTATTGCATTGAACAATGCACAGATGGCCTACTTCACATAGGAAAGAAATTAGTATTTTCATACTTCAGGACAGTAGTTTGAAATTCAGTGGAGCATTGTAATAGAGAAGATAGAACCACTGACATTTGCAAGCAGTTAAATGGTTCTGTATCTAGTGCTGCATAAACTCAGGCTGACAAAACAGTTTCTCTCTAGTTTATAGGGAGGTTTATAGAGGATGGATTGTCATGATAATGGTTTTCAGGTTCAGCCCTTTATTGAAAGATCACAGCCACAAGCACAAATATACTATAGACCCCATGCATTGCCAGTTTAGCAGCAACGGTAATTACAATTGTTGCATCTTTCCAAGTGGAAGTAGAGGTCACAGGTGAGTAAAATGGTCTCTCGTGAGTCCTTGCTCAACATGCTATTTCTGTTCTTTCATAAGCCAGACTTAAAACAAGAACAGAATGCAGCTAGGCAAGCTTATGCACACTGCACAGGTGGATGCTTTTAATTTTTATCTTCTTTTTTAATAAAATGCACCTCAAAGATTAGCTACAAGTATTATTCAAGCCTTTGACTTCCTAAAGTACTGAGGAGAATGTTTCTTTGCCATGCTTGGAAGAGAATCTCATGATAGCTAAGAGAAAGAAAAAGAAAAATTTTTTAACTCCTCTCCAAAGAAAAGAAAAATATCTTGTTCCAATCACCTAATTCTCCCTCTTTCTTAACTCTTCCATTCAGAAATTTAAATAATAAGCATTAATTTTAATAAATGTTATATATATTGTACATTTAATTAACACTACATGGAAGTAAAGATAGCTTTCCCACTGGATTCTACTGATTCTGATTCTGCTGTCCAAGACCAGCAGAAAAGGCAAGCTGGGACCTGGGAAACCTGAACCTTTGATTCTGAATCCTTCGATTCAGGAGGACTCTGAAGTGTTGTACAAATTGGTACGGATAGACCACTCCCCTTTAGTCAGTTCTGAAATGCATGTACAGTCAGTTTATCTGACTATTACACTTATTCAGATCATCACTTATTTCAAAAGTAGCTGCTCAGACTGGGAGTCTGGGAGAGAAAGATTAAATATCTGCTCTAAAAACACTAAGGTCTTGAACCCAAACTTCCCATGTCTGAAAATTGATGTCTTAATTATTGTTTGCTTTTGTAACAATTTCCGTCTTGTGCCTGAGAAATTCCCTGACAGATTTTCACCAAACTGACACATTTCCAGTAAGAAGCAGACATAGTCAATATTTTCTAATGCGAAAATTGTCATCAAAACATTCACAGCCATCTCTCCTTTTAATGTGATTTGTTCAGTTAATGATCCTAGGGTAAAGCTTTTCTTGTAACTCTAGAGCAGCAAAGACTGGCTGAAAGGCCCAGCCACGCTCAGACTGCGTTACTCTCATTTCTTTCCACCTGCAGTGACGGTTTTTCAGCTGTGTCCAGAGAGGAACTTGAGGAGATCCCAGGCCCAAAGCAGGTCCTGGAGACAGCCTGCTTTGAGGGACTAAGGCAGAAGCATCCTGATGCTACAGATATTTAGGCACAAGGGCAAAGGCTAACTGTGCTCCCAGCTTCTCTCCCACTGTTGGCCCTGATACAAAAAAGCAACAGGGCAGCAGCCTCACCACAGGTCCACTCAAAGAACATAAGGTTTCTTATTCCTCTTGGAGGTGCTGCCTTAAAGAAACACAAAAATTAATATATCCATTCTCTTACCAACCCTCCAATGCAGGAATTCTCCCTTCAACTAGCAGGAGACACAGAAGGAGGAACAACATTACAACAGCAACACTGAGCAAAGAATCATATCCGATCTACAAGAGGGTACAACATTGTATTAGCACACAAACCTTCGACAGTCTCCAAGCTCCACAGGCTAAAAAGCTCCTGAGGAAAAGGACTGAAAAATATTCCTGCTCATAACAGTGATGCAGTGATGTGTGGCTTCTGCCCAGCAATGAGGGAGAATTAAGCTCAGCAAACAGCCCAGTTTAGTTGGTGTACAGGTGCCTACTCAGCTGTGCACCTTCCTGGCAACATAAATAAGAACAGAAGGGTGGACGTTTGAAAATGTCATGCTGTTATTAGTTAATAATAAGTTAAGGTTACTTTCACTTAGTGCTGTAATGACAGCGACAGAGTACTAAGATGAAAAGGAAAGACAGACATAAGGACCATAGGAATGCAGACTGCAAGGCCAGAAAGCTGGGGAAAGATGGAAGCATATAGCCAAAGCAACAACAAAAGCTTGTTGGGCCACTCAGGAAAGTGGCCAGGAGTATATTAATATAATGTCTGATGTTCGAACGCAGAATGCCTTGTTCAGTCCTCTATAGTACCTATACCTTCTTACCAGTGCCCTAGTTGGGGTCTGAGTAAAAAGTATCTAAGAATCTGGAGTCTGGCCATGTGACTCAGAACACAGCAGCATTTGGGATCAGAGGAAGCTTGTTAAGATAGAAGCAATGGTGAAAATGCAAAGGCAAACCTCTGTGCAACAGTATAGAAAATAGGTAAGTGAAGCATAAAGAATGGCCCATGATCTCCTGCCAAGAAAATGGAACTTGTAACTACAACTTGAAGAGATCACAGCCTGCGAAATCTGTGTTTAATGAGCAAACTTTAGGATATTCAGCAGCTGGATTTCAGCATGCCTCAGGCCTTGAGCCAATGTTGCTGGAGTCAGAAGGAAACAATTCTCTTACGGGTTTTAAGCACACAATAAATAGAAATAATTGAGCCAAAAAAAAAAAAAAATCACCTTTTTAGTCGTTGGCACAGGGAAAAGCAGAAGAAACAATTCCTCTGGAAATCCTTGTAACTGTGGGAAAGTCAAACAACACTGGAACTAAAAACAGCACAATTTCTTTTCCACCTGAACAGCCTTCCAAAGACCAGAGAGCATTGGCAGTTGCCATTCTTGGACACCAGGAGCCAAAGCCGAATAAGTAGAAGAACAAGAGAGAAAAAAAAAAAACTTTAAAGCAGTAAGCATTGGACTTCCAAAGGAGAATGAATGCACAGCTTTCACACCGAAACAGCTCCAAGGAATTTCCGTTGAAATTTTAAGTAAAGAATCACTTAATGTTTGTGAGCGAGAGAGTTCCTTACAGGAATGATGAATTGGAGAAAGCATAATTTGGACCAGAGACTTAATCCACCTCACAGTATAGAGGAGTAGCTGACACCTATACATGCCAGAAAAACATCATCTTTAGCTATATTTATGATAAGCATATCCAGCATTGGTATTCTAAAACTTGTACGTTACCACACTTGCCCTAGTTACTCCTAGTGGTCTCTAACCATTGTTATTTTTCTAATAATTCTTCAGTCTACACTTACCTTCAATCCATCATCCTTGTATTTGCTCTAAGATACCCCAGCTAGGGTCAGTTCTGGATGATTGATCAGTATCAGATACATGTCTTCCCCATGGGAAAATCTCTTTCATAGAATGTTAATGCTTGCTTGCAACCCTGCACCTTCAACAAAGCATAGAAAATAAAATGAAACTCCATCATCATTAAATGTACAATCTTGAAAGTTCATGAGGGCCCATAGTTCCATTTGGATTTCCATTTAGGATTAGACTATTGTTCAGCAAATTGCACCACCTATCAAATACACAGGGTTTTTTTTAAAGTGACACTAAATCTAGTTTCCTAGTACTATCTCAGTGATCTCATGCTATAAGCACAAGCACACAGAGACTACATTACCAGAGAAAAACAACAGGGAAGAAGCTTTTTGAAACCCTCTTGATAACTCCATTATATTGCTCCTTCTAAGAAAAATATTATAAAATTGAAAAACAGTCAATTTGCATCCTGGATATCTATTAGCAGAGTCATTAGGATCCCATTATTATGTGAGATTACAATGGAGAAACAACTTTATTGCAGTGCAGCAGAGGCCCATTGATAATCTTCCAGCATGAAATTATAACAAGGGTACATGTGGCGGCTTCCTCTCAAGATGAAGTCACTGTCCCCACAAAGTGGGACAGTTTTAACACAACTCCTACAGCTTTTCAAAATAACATAAAGAATTAAATACTAATTTAAACTAATACTGTGTTATGGACAGTAAAGCCTACCAACAAGTGAGCCAAGTACTTTTGCAGTTCATTGTTTTTGGCCTGCCCAAGTGTTACCATTTCAGTGTCCATTATGCAGCAGATTATAACACCTGAATAAAGCAGATCTCACTTGTGTGAGGTGAACACACAGCTGGATGTGCACGACCTGTGCCACGACATTCCAGTCCAGACGGATGGGAGCGCATCACAGAAATACTGCAAAGCACTAACAAGCAGAGCTTGTACTTGGCAATACAAAGGTCCAGTATGAAAGGATGCTCTGCAATACAACGTTTACAATTACCCATGCATCATCAATGGGTTTAGACCCCAATCCAACACACTTTCTAAACAGATGTTTTGTTCTAAGCATGTATCCAAACTTAATGCTTTCCCAAAAGTGTGTGGACCTTTGTACCTGGTCCTAACACAGGTGGAACAAATGCTGTATTTACAAATTACATCAATCTGAGAAAACAAATAACATTTGGGTGATTTATCACGGAAAGTTTGTTCTTGATGAAATATTTTTCTTACTCCTTTTGAAATAACCCAATCAACAGTCCTTCCATTTCCTCTCTGTTCCACTGGACTGCAGTAGGAAGATTATTTTTTCCCCTGATATTCATCCTAGCTTTCCATTTGCTTAACCTTCATCCTCTGACTAATCCTTGAAATAATCTACTCTCCTCTTCAGTGCTGGTAGCCTCTAAAATGATTATATGACAAAGCACACTCTATATCTGTTGCTTACATATTGTGGATTGCATCTTTTTAAAAAAATAACCCCATGCTAAGGCCTGGATACTGCCGCTGCTGAGGGCAGTGTTAGATGCACAGAGCTCAAAACAGAACTCTTTTTGGTGTCTGTCCAGCTTCCAGTTAATCCAATAGGACTCTCCACTGGCCTCAAATACAGCAGAATTGGGCCAGTTGTGATTTTAAATGCTATTAGGGGGTGGAGGTGGTGAACACAAAATAGTGACTGTAAAAGCTATATTCATCCCACTAATTAGAGAGAGAAGATTTGTTTGAAATGACAAACGCCCAGATAACCATCTTTCATCCAAGCATAAAAAACAACTTATGCCCAGATGCAGCACCATCGATAAAGATAAGGAACATTAGTAAAGGTCTGAAAGGACAGCATCATCAACATTGCTAAGAAAACGCTTTGTGTGTTTTCAGATAAAACATCTGCAGCAGGTATATACATAGAAAACATAACTGAAGCTTCAATGATTATTCCAGAACTATGATTTGTTCTTCCAAACTATTTCTGGAAGCAATTGCTATATGAATATAATACATATGCTTAAGACTTAACCCAATAAGGTACGCAAGGATGAATTCAGGGTCACATGAGTATCCAGAGAGAGGCCTCAAACAGACCACAGAGTTAACTAACTTACTGCACTGGGGCTTGTCAAGAAATTCCTTAAAAGTTATTTGGAAGGAAACAGGTATTTTACATACCTGTGACTCTGTGATACATAAAAAGTGCACGACCAGTGATGGAGCTATAGCAGGAGATCAAACCTCTGAAGCCAGGGTGAGACTCATAGCCTTCCCTCTGAGAGAGTGTCATTCCGGACCACACAAAGCAAGGTGCCTTTGTAGAAGGAATCAATGTCATGGTGTAGAGCAGCAGGTCACCATGCAGGCCAGGTCAGGTCAGAGGTACATTTTGAGCCTTATAGATTTCCTGCCCAAAGCCCAGCAAGTCCCAAGGTTTGTGCATAGGTGTCTGCACAGTTGACATAGACAACTAAATAGCGCACTCCCTGGTTGTGAAGGTTACTCAAGTACAGTCCTTATCACAAATCCTGCAAGTCATCACATCTAGTGCTATCTTCTGGATATCCCAGATAGCTTCAGACACAAGCTCTGAGCTCCCTGAACAGTCACTATTCCATTTAAACAAGAAAAAAAATAATAATAAACAACAAAAAAAAATCTAATGGAAAGGTTAAAAATGCAAATCGTGTCACAGCTGACTATTTTACTGAGATGGTCAGCTGGAGTGCTCAAACCCAGTCCAAAATCATCACGTACAAGTGCCAAAAATCACAAATGTGTCCCATTCAGCTGCCAACAGTTTCAGCTGGCACTGCACATCTCAAACACAATACATACAAAAATCTGTGGCATGGGAAGTGCTGACAGTGCAGCACAGCCAAAATAATAACATCTATCAGCATCACAGGTCTAGCAATCGACAGAGGGAGTGGGATATCTTTCGCAATCCTCATACTCAGTATCAGTTTCTAATTAGAACCCAGGCCAGGAGAGGGTTAGGAAAAAATATCCTTCAATACAGAAATGCCTCCTGATAGTACGGAGCTACAAAGAGCATCATGGTTGTTTCGTAATTTAATATAAAGCACCCTGTACTCAAGAACACTGCCCAGGTTAGACTGTGAACAGTTGCTACATCCTTGTGCTTCACTCAGGGTTAAGGTCCTAATCCTACATGATTTACTCCCATACTCCCACTTATCTCTATGAGCAGTCCAGGCAAGTTCAATGGACTTGTTTGCATCTGAACCCCACCACACACAGGAATCTTTGCAGGACCAAGAGACGAGAAAATAGATTCCCACACTCCCAAAATATGTAATGTTATTGGTAACCCAAGTTGTTTTTCTTTTTAAACTGATCCTGGCCCAAAGCTACAGAAAAACAGAACAGGTTTGAATAACATTTTCAGTGTCACACATCTGTCACTTCTCAGTGCATAACAAAGAGTCATGCTGGGAATCCATGGAGATTTAGAGACATATGGCTTGGCAGCCCCATTGTAAATTCCTGTTAGCACATTAAACTAATTGGCTTTGAAGGAGGAAAAATAATTAGGAGAAAGAGAATTCACATGGTAGGAAAATATATAGCATTAATGAGCATTACTATTTATTGCTCATACTCACGCCTCTATTTTTTTATACACAAGTGTTCTATTGTAGACTAGCTGGAACTGCTAAATAAAAAAGTAAGAATAAAGAACAATTTCCTTTGACTTCTATTAAACCATTCAGAAGAGAAGTAGAGAAATGACAGCAACACAAATCAGGAAAAAGTAGGAAATAGCAAGATATGGGGAAGAGCAAAACAGGGACAAAGTCATTTATCCAACCAGTTAAGGAGACCCAGCTTATGGCAGCTGCTGCTGGAAAAAAGGGGTGTTCCAGGGAGAGGTAAAACCTAGACTCAGGACTGAGTCTGTATCTGAGAAAGAAGTGCAAGGACTCTTTCTGCCGGCTGATAATGCAGTTACAGAAGGCAGCAGGTAAGCATCATATGGTCTGGAGGAATTCTGGTCATGTTGTCCTGTTCTCAGAAACCTGGAGCAAACCTGATGGCCCTACTGATCTATTTCTGGTGCCACTGAGCTCACTCCCCTCAAGTGAGAGCAGCCAGGAACAACTTCAGTCAAGTCAATGGAAACACTGCAGTACAGCAGAGCAGTAAGTTCAGAGTGGACCAACCACATGTTCAAGAACAGAAACTTGTGAAGGAAGTACCACAGAAATCAGCAGCCTGGTCCAAGTTCAAGGAGAAGATGCAGAAGCTTCTGCTTGGAATGTGCGTGCAGGGAGCTGGAGAAGCCAAGAACAATAATCTCTCTTCTAACTTGATGGCGGGGGCCCGACATGTAAAACACAACAGCTAACGGTATCACCTTCCTTCACTCTGCGTGGTATGGCCTGAGGGCCCTGTCACCACTCCTTATTTAATACACTGAAGGTCTCCAGAGAACTCCTATCTCCCATACAGGACTCGCTGGTGTTGGACTAATGGGTCTTAAAAAAACTTGACCAATTTCTTAATACATGGAAATGTACAGTTTAAATTATTTGAAGCTTCCCATTTTGAAGTGAGAAAGGAAGGGAAGGAGGGACAAAAAGGAGAGAGTTGTAGGAGTCACTGGGGCCACGGAGATGCATATCAGGACACATTCAGCTGACATGGCCACAGATCACCCATACAAAAAGGCTGTTAGTGTTGTTTCGCCTGATGGTTATGGCCAAAGGGAGATTTTGATACAATGGAACAAGAGAGATTGTGGAAGAAAGAGATGACATAGACCATTCCTGCCCTGTGAGCACAGTGAGGCCAACAGCTGTATTTTTGTTGACTTTGGTAGACGTGCAATCAGCAATAGCTTTGCAACTCAGATAAAGTGGGGAATCAGGTGGGAGGGATAACATGCACATGGTGAAAAATTTCCACTCAAGCATAAATTTCCACTCCTGTCCCTTTTTCTACCCAGTACAGAGCTTATGGAGTAAAATATGAAAGAGTACATTAGATGCAACTGACAGACTGTACTAAGTATGAAATAATTGAATTCAGGATTTTATTCTTTGTGTGACTGAATAAAGTTTTTAAGGTAAGGTCTCACTCCAGATATGCAAAACCCATCATCTTATGCTTACGTGTTGTCTACAGTGAAAATAGCAAACCAGAAAATTGTTTTTGCAATAAAAAGCTCTCTAAAGGAAGACACTACTAAACTGAGCTGCTGTGGGAAGAAGAGGCAGATGTTGCTCTCATTTAGAAGTACTGGACATGGAAACAATGACAATTAAAGGAATGAACTCAAAGAAGTGATAGACTCTTCCCTGTCCCCTCTCCCCAATGACACAAGAGCAGCAGAAACTGCATTTCCCAGAAGACAGGTATCCAGCTACTTGCCACTTTCAGCTGTTTAAAAAGCAATACCTCCTGGGACAATTTTATTTTTGAATGTCTAGAACTGCTCTGCCTCTCTTTCCCCTCTTCCATGAGCACCTGGCTGCCAGTTAATGGCTGTAGCTACTATCCAAGGCTTGCTAAACTAAAAGAAAATACAGGCAGGGTCCAGATCTTGCTCACAAAGACAGACACGCAGCACGGTTCCATTGAATTTACAGCCAGTACTTGCATGGTGTGAATCAAGATCAGAAACCCCATCCAGGAAAGTGTTGCTGAGGCAGATGTGGTAACACCCAGAAGGGTCATAAGAAGAACAAGAGCTCCCACTGCAAACACACCAGCTGTGGGGAAGCTCACTGGCAAGACTGTAGTCTGCAGGCAGTTGCCATGCCTAGGGCTTTAAAATGTTGCCAGAAAGAGAGATAGCTGTCACAGGGTAAGGTAAATCCATGAGGCTGCATTTTAATCTCGCCCATTCTCTTTCCATCCAAGCGAAGCTCTGGATCTAAACCAGCAACAGGGGGAGCGTAATCTGCCTGAGAACAACTATTTCCACTAGACGAGCCAACAGGAACCATTCCAGTCACTATTCCAGTCACTCCTGGCACAGCTGGGGCATTCAGTGCTTTTTGGCCTCTGACAGTTTCTTTTCCAAGTGTGTTAGGAAAGCTTCCTAGCACCTATCATCTACCAAGCTAAAATCTTCCAGCACTCTCTGAGGCTCAATTAAACTGGGTACAGAACTTGGACACAGATTTTTAGACGGCTCATAAACACTACAGACCTGAGTACTATTCTTCCCAGTGGATGGTTTTATAACATGACACAGGACCTCATGAGGAATTGCTCAAACCCATGAAAGATATTATTAGCATGTGTCACAGCTGGAAATCTCCTTTTACTGTGCCATTTTTTTACTTTGAGAGTCTTCACTGTTGCTCTATTTTCAAGAGAGCAGAGAGTTTTTGAGTGATCTTGGAAATTCTCAGTATTTGTTTCCTGTTTCTCAGGAAACAGATTTGTCCAGGATATTTTTTTCCCAAAAAAAGACATAAACCACACAAATTCACTTCTCAATATAAAATTCCTCCCGTTTCACAAAAGTTTCAAGACTTATAAAAAAAACCACACAGGTATACAGACAAAGAGGAACTTCAAGTACAATTCACCACCATAAATCAGACACTGAGAAATCACTTTGACAGCTCTAAAAGCAATTAAACTTTATCTTGGTAGAGGCAACCTTCATTGGCAAGGCAAACTATTTTCCTACTAGTCTTTGGAGATATTTCATAAGCAGCACGTAAAGACCCTTTTAGAATCCTCTTACACTGTTAACATACATTTTATAAGGCCAGAAAGGCGAAGAAAACTATAAAATGCCGTTAGATTAGAGTATTACCAGAAGCTCTGCAGATACAAAATTCGCAAGCCTTGCATATCCAGGCGTAATACAATCAGCTCTGCAATAAGCAGTGTACAGTTAGAATCCTGTACTCGGATATCTAGCTGCTTTGCCCTCTATAATGAAGCAGAAGGCAAACACAGAGCTATCACTTCCTTTCTTCTGTTTATTGGAAGAAAAACAAAGATAGACTCATACTATTTCTGGATTATAAGGGCCCAAGCAAACAAAAATCCAACACACAAAATAAAAAACCATCCATCTTCTGGACACAGAAATGGTTCAGAAAGGAAAAGGTGACCCATTTCAAGACTGGTGCAGTGGTTAGATGCACTGGTTAAACACGTGCTTTTCTATTGGCACTTTTCTTAACTTGTCTTTGTTTCTGACTGCTCTGAAAGACAGTTCCTCAGACAGACTGTCTTGGCAATGAGGATAGTCCTTAAAGGCAGTATAAATACTAAATTAAATATAGAGCAGTGCAAATAAACGTTGTTCAACCAATACCTGGGTTTGCAATGTGCAGGCTGCAGTTGCTGATTCAGAGTATCTACGCAGCAATTACAATTCTGCTTGTAGCTGAGCACAGTCCCACTGGAGGGGCTGTGCCACAACACTGGCGTTGCCAGCACTGCTCCCTGCCAGCTTATTTGACATCTTTGCTGCGCTGCAGACACAGCTGCGATTGCAAGAGATGCACAACAATGTATTTACACTCACCATTTAGGTCTGGTCCACAGTACAGATGCGAATTTTAGGCTGTCTCTGAATCTCACGTGTGGCTTTCCATGCTTGGTTTGGACTAGTACCTATTGTTTTGAGTATATAACTTCAGTTTGAGAGGATCACTTATTTTTTTCCTTCCAAAGTTAGATTTGCCCACATTAATTTTCCTCCCCTTCAGACACAGTTGTGAAAAAGCAATGAGTAAAGGGAGTGCGTCACCCCAAACAACCTGCAGAGCTGCAGTAACCCTTTTTCTTTGAACGGTACCTCTAAAACCTGTTCAGCTCAATGCATACATCCGCAGACAGCAAATGCACACTATTTGCCCCCCTGGAGATTTAGCTTTTCTTTTGTCTTTATTGTTCTCCTAGTGAGACTAAGAGCTTACTCTTTTTTTTTTTTTTTTTTCCCCTGTGTAAAAGGAAACCATACAAACCTCATTTTGCCTTGAAACTACATTAACTTTTGCATGCAGTCTCCTTCCTCTAATAAAATTATGAATGAAGTTCAGTTTCAGCACCTGTGTTTGATTCTCTCACTTTGTCACATCTGACATTTTTTCTAAATCCATCCTTTTCTGCCTATTCATAAATGAAAAGAATAGGGTTCCCATGAGAGCTGTGCATTGTAAAAGATGAGTTTTCTGACTTATTACTATTCCAGCAGAGGAGCTGGCTTGTTTGTTTTTACTTCAGAGCCTCTAACTTACAAACCTGAGAGAAAGAGAGAGGCTGTGGGGATCTAAGCAAGAACTACCCAATTAGCTACACTGCCATTAAGGAGAGAAGAAAAAAAACTTCAAAATGGACCATGAGCCTCTTCTACACATAGGCGCTTTGGCGTTTTAGCCATCCTCTTAATGTTAAGATACGGCAACTGTCTCTGAGTATTGGTGTGCATGTGTAGGATTAAATCAGAAAGGCTTATTCCTGCACCGGAAGTTATTTTGATAAGCAATTTGATTCTATTTTAATCAGATTAATTATGAATTTCACAGCTATCAGTTTATCATGTAAGAACTTTTTTCTTCTGATACACTGATTTTGTTCTACTGGTACAAAAACCTACACATGCAGAGAAGTCTAGAATTGCTGTTTTGAGAGGAATGATCTATTCCACAGTTCCTAAATTATCCCCTACCACTGTCAGTCTCGGAAGTTGGATTTATCCGCATTTTAAAATTGCACTTGTCATCCTTATGAACACTCTTCTCATTACATGTGAGGATACACAATTTCAGAAGCTTACAGTCACTCTGAGATTGGCATGTGGTGTTATAGGAATAGACTGATCTGGAAACAGTTCTGTTCGTGTGGCTGTGGGAAATCTCACAAGTACTGCTGCTTTTCCAGTTGCAGCAAGTCACAGCATAGGGATCATGCATAATTGTTTTCACAAAATCAGCAGAAGGAAAGAATTAGAGCAGCCTTACTGATATAAAAGCTGATGGCAACATGTCTTCAAGGTGCAAAAAGGAAAGTAATCCTAACTCGAGAGAACACTTCACAGTAAAGGCTGAGAAAGAAATAATCAATCTTTTCTCCTCTCCATCAAAAATTAAGCTGCTGAGTGTTTTTGTGAGGAAAAGGCAGCAGTGGAAACCCTTCCCCTGTTTACTCCCAACAGAGGGCAACAAGCAGCTGCTTCCCTTGCCCAAAGAGCTCTCTTTGAACCTCCCAACACAGACACATCCCTCTTGGGGTGCGAGCAATCCTGTCTTTCAGCTTTATTCTTTGGCCTTAATGCTGTTGTCACCAAAAGGACACGCTCACCCATGTGTTTACCGCAGGGAAGTGTTTGATGTGGACTGTGTACCACACCCAAATTACTTTCAGGCAACACCGAGTCCCCCCAATCCCTTTAAAGAAGATTATAATCCAAGTGAAGAAAAACAAACTGATACCAGTTCAGCAGCTGAAGAACAGATTCTGAAGAAATTCTTGCCTTGACAGAGAGCAACAGCACACAGAAATAGAAAAAGAAAGCAGAAGCGTTGGGATAGTTTGAATACCTGAAATGTTAGGAAGAATCCTGCAAAAGGCAAATATAACAGGAGGCACTGCCACTCTTCTCAAAACCCCAGGAATGGTTATTTTGCAGCATCTTCACTTTAGAACTGTTTCATATATTCCCACCTTGGAGACAATCACTCCTCACCTTCTCTAGGTTAGGTTTGTAACAGAATGAACATCATCATTTGTACACAGTTTCTGGATTTGTCTCATGCACACACCGGTGTGAATGCCTTCTGCTCTGTACGACAAACATGAAGACATATTTTTGTGAGAACTTGCTAAGAGCGTAAAAAAGATTTTATTGAGTTTTGCTCTAATTCAAGGAATTAGAATTCTGTGAAAAACTTTTCCATAGTTCTCCCTGTGTGATTTTTTGACCTCCAGCCATTCCCAAATTTTCCAGCAACACCACCTTTCCCTTCTTTATTCAAGTTAGTTTTGGTTGTGTTCCCAAGGTTCCTTATGGCCAAAGGAATGGAGTATGTCTCAGCACCTTGGCAACACCTTCTGTATTGCCACACCCAACACATCTCAAATCCTTCACTCTCCATGATGCTGTAGTTAGAGAGAACCAATAACCAGATCTGCTGACAGTACCCAAGCCTGCTCTTTCCAGGGATGGAAAAGAAGGAGTTGAAGGGAAGTTCAAGCAGAAACAGGGAGAAAACGGAGTTCAGGGAGAAAATTTCTTTTCAGCCCAAGGTAAAATACACATAAGCCTCCTCTGATCCTCAGTCTCCAATAAATAAATGCATGCAAACTACAATTCTGCAAATATCAATCAGAAAAGAAAAGCAACGGAAAACGCACCTGCCCTTTACGCAGCTTTTAAGTTCTTTATTCTAAAGGCAACAAGAACATAGCACAAGAGTGCTTTTTAGCGTCATTTAGACTAAGAAGTGGCCTATATCCTAGTAAACCCTTACCCTTTCACTGTGCTTCTATGTTGTCAGTATAAAGCGTAGGACTTGGGCTATATAACACAAGCAGATGCGCTCAGTTTGCCTCCCAGCCCTGTCTGCCATTGTCTCAGGACTCCACAGAGATGTTACGCTGTTTGCAGAATAGGCTAAACACACAGTGCTCAGCGCGTCTTGCAGGATACATCTCTCCTGCTCAGCACGGCAGGCAGGCAGGGTTTTACTCCATGGTGCCTCCCAGTGTGG
Source organism: Numenius arquata (assembly GCF_964106895.1). Taxonomy (NCBI): domain Eukaryota; kingdom Metazoa; phylum Chordata; class Aves; order Charadriiformes; family Scolopacidae; genus Numenius; species Numenius arquata. Next base: position 20,019,965 of record NC_133586.1, on the reverse strand, counting down.
CCTCAGGTCTGTCTCATACATGACAGCACAGAGCCTTGTGTGCAGGAAGCGAGAAATCGCTGGCAGGGCTGGACTCGAGCACAGCCTTGGGTCCAGACTTGCTGTGCAGCCCGGACATACCCTGAAGACAGCTCTGAGCTGCTCCTGTCATTGCAGCTTCATTTAATTTATACCAGCTTCATTATACTCTGCTGTAGGGTTGTCAATCAAAATGACAATTGGCCCATTAAGGCTGCCACCAGTCAAATGCAATTTTGGATAACTCAGAAGAGGTGAACTCACTCACTGTGTGAATCCTGACAAATTGGCTATCAACTCCTTCCCCCCCCCCCTTTTTTTTTTTTTTACAGTCACCATGTAAGCTGTTTCTTGCATTTCTAGTAATGCTATTAACTTTCAAAGTGATGCAGCATGGGAGTCCAGTCAATCAGCCAGTCAATGAGAATTAATGGCCAGTGGAAAGGTTCCCCGTGATAGATTGAGCCTTCACGCAAAGAAAATTGGAAATGCAAGTGAAAGAGTCAATGGAGTGAGCCGCAGTATCCTGGGGCCCTGCCAACAACTGAGCAAAAAATATCTGCAAAACACACTGTACAGATCACTGCAGTCAACCTGACCCTCAGACCACGCGCCAAACAGATTGCTCAGGCCACAGAAAAATGAGGTCTAATGTCAACACATTTTTGCAGTGTCCACCAGCCTCAAGCTGCTAACTCATTAGTGGAATGAAGTAGGAAGAAGATGATGATGAGGTACTGTGTTTTGGAGAAGACCCAAACCATCTCCGAGCCATTTATATATGGGTGGGTGAGGCTTCTGAAAGGCCACAGAACACAGAGTCCTTCCCCACAACTCACTCTGTGTCTGCTCACCTCTATGTCAGCTAATATGAACTGATAGCAGCTTCCCTAGCAGAACACATCAGAGATAAACGCATATTGTTTCCCTTCTTTTGGCAGTAAACCAGCATTTCATCATCTATGACTGGAGATGGAACTTCGAGGCCTCAGTCAAACTTAAGGTCTCAAGACAGCTGGATTGCAACTCTCTGCTCCTCTGCATTTGAAGTAAAAATCTTATAGTTTTGGCTGCTTGATGTATTCTCCTTCTACAAAAGCTTTTCCAATAGGAAAGCAAAATTCTCCAGATCTGTCAGGTGGTTCTGAAAGATAATCCTCCTTCCAACAGGAGTAATGGGAGCAAACCTAACCAGTTCAGATGCACAAGCCCACACAGGAGCACTTGAAAGCTGAGATTTGGTTGCCTGCAACAACAGAGGATAAGGTCTATTGGTTTCCTGGGGTCATATGTAGGCAAGCCACAGTCATATTAAAGCTTTTACTGGCACACAAAAGCAAACAGGAACACAACTGGCCTCATTCTGGATCTTCAACACTGTTTTTTTATATCTCTTTTGACACACTCTGTGTATCAGAGCAATCTGTATAGTACCAAAAGTAAAGGGATGAACTCTATCACTTTCTCACAAATAAGATTTTCTTGGTCCTGTAAAACTAAGAGAAGCAGATAAAGACACGTTTTGATGCTCTTTAGTCCTGTATGCATTTCATACCACCTGCATTACCCAGATGTCACACAAACTGTTCACTTGTATCGAAACACATCCAGGAAAATTTATCACTGACATAGTCTGAGATGCTCAGATTCTGTAAATCAAGTGTACAGGAGTGTCTTCTCACTAGATTACTTCTGGAGAGCTATGCTTGTATCAAAGGAAAAGTTTTCACACAAGAACAAGCCAGCTCTAATAAACATGCTCGTTTTTTCTACACGATCTGACTTATTTCAAACAAGAGATGTAAATATTCCACTTCTGGAGCCTAATTTCTGTAGGACTGAATCAAATTACCTTTTGGAAGAAGTGACTTCTGGCTAGCACTCTATTTAATTCATTCTGTCAGCGCATGCTTTAGTGCTCTGTGTGGGAGTTTGACTTCATCCGAGACTGATGCTCTCTGCTCTATAAATTGAATCCACTGATGCATAATTGAGCCCTTGACTATATCAAGTATTTGCTTCACCAAACCCTCTTCTTGCTTACTTGCTATATTTGCTCTGTGAAAAATGGTTTGGTTTTTTTTTCATTCTGGGAAATGAAAAATTGAGGGACCTGAAACTAAGAGGTGCTGAGCATCCTTGGAGCCCTGCAGAAGTAGATAATATTTCATGCACATCAGGTAATACCTTTGATTTCCACTATTTCGCTACTTCTTTCACTTTTCACAACATGTTTTTAAACACAATTTGTTGGAAGCAAAAAAAAAGTTAGCATTTGTGTTGAAACAGTAACTGCTTTTTGTTTTGGAAAGACAAAAACCAGGCTCACCTCTTATCATCCTATAAATCTTTGTATATCAGTAGACTTAGAAGCTGCTCTTGGGGAAGCAACCCAGCAGCCTGCAGCCTTTTGGCAGAGTCCACCCAGCATTCTGTTCTGTCAATTGATTGTACACGTTCCATAGCATGCACCATGTCACACACTCTAGATACTTAGTCTGTAAAATGAGATATCTCATTTTTAATTGATGAAGGTCTCATGGGGAGACCAATTTCCTATTTTCTCTGTCAGTGCTAGCTCACAGCGTATCAAGATTGTTTTTTAATCCTTAAAAGAGAAACACAAAACAGTGGGGCTGCCATTCTAAGTGCCATTTGCCTCTCCGTTACCAAACTTCCAGGCTTTGTTCCAAAGGGATTTGAAAGATGTTAGGAAGCAGCTGCTCACAGCTAAGGTTGTCTGACAGGCACCAGTGTCTGAGAATATCAGTCTAAGCCAGGTGTAAGCAGCCACAACCAAGAGCGCTACACCACGCTATGTCCCCAAGGCTGTGCTGTTAGGATTTCTGGAGGCCTGGCCGGCATTTTGCTGTATTCCAGTATGCTATTATGAGAATTGTGAGAAAGCTTGCTTGCCTTTCTGGGTGTGGTGAAAAGTAGAAAGGCAGCACGCAAAATGGATGAAATAACAAGAAAGGAGAAAGTAAAAATGAGGTTTTAGTTAACATACCTATTCAGACAAGTATCACCAAACCTACTGACAGAGGGGTTTGTGTGTGGACCAAGAGAATACAGAACAGCTTGAAGTGGTGGTACAGGAAAGCCATACCACTAGTGCAGTAGATGCGTGTAACACTCCTTAAATTCTTTTGGCTGCAACTGGGACCTATGCAATGATGTTAGCCTGGAAGAGAGAAGCTTGTTCCACAAGCATAATGTAATGACACCTCACTCGGAGATACTGGAAATTCTACTAAAACCTTTGAAGATCTTGTTGGTCTCCACTGGCTTGATTTACAACAACCTTGCAATGCTGGGGAGTTTCAAACTGGTGTTTGAGAGAGAAGACAATGCTGAGGTTACCAGCTCTGATGTAGTTCACCAGCTCTGGATTCAAAACCGCATTTACACCAGATTCCCTACATTAGTTGGCCAAGCTGATCCCTGCCTGTCTTGCAGAGAGAGAGAGGAATACTCTTCCCTTCACCATTTGGAGGTGACCAGTGCAGGACAGTCCAAATGGATGCTCTTTGGAACAGGGATGATGTCCCAGTGTGCAACAAGGCTCTGATTTTAATCCATCCCTGAGACTGTCATAATGTATGTAACAAAACAAGTATATATAACAACAATTACCTGTGGACACTGTGCCACAGTGAACTGATTGTCTATTTGACAAATCTCTGCTATCGTCAGCGCTAATCTCCACCAGAATCTTTGCACAGCACAGACCTAGAATCTTTGCACAGCAAATGAAAGAAGTCATAACAAAGAAAACCCAATAATAAGTAGAAGTAATTCCAAGTAAAACAACCCACAACTAAACTTCTGGAATAACTGTGCCTATACTGAATTTTACGTTCCACATGCAGAAGTTTGCCAACATTATAAATTTTTAGGTTTCCTCTGTCAGGTTTTACCAAGAATGTGCCTGTGGTATTTTTACACCATTGATGTCATTAGCACATGTAAGCTATCTCATGATTGTCATGCAGTAACAAAAAGGGGACAGGTTGTTACAAGTTTAACTTTATTTGAAACCCCTTGGGTCTTTCTACACTAGTTAGGCAGATTGCTTTTGACATGTGGGCTGCACTTGCAGATGCCAGTCACAGAGCAGCAGATCACTTAAAAGCAGCCTCTATCATCCCTCCAGCTGTAGAGGTCACTGCACAACAAGGATTACACTCAATATTGGATGGAGAGCTTTTGGCTTAGTCACAGCTGAACAGACCCTATGGCGTTATAGGGCAGGGCTCCCCAGCCTTAAGTTCTTCAAGTTCTCCCTACACATATAATTAATATCATATACTGCACCTGGGTTTATATTATTCATCAAATAAAGCCTATTCAAATGGCATTCAAATGAAGGATGCTATAAAAAAAAAAAATATAGTGAAGGTTCCACATAACACTTAAAATTTAATTTGCGAAACTTCATACATCAACAGCTCAGAATACTATGCCTTCATTAAAAGAGCTGGAACTAAATGCAAAAATGTATGTTCAAGCAATGTCTGTTTACTACAAATGTTTTGACTGACTCTGACCACTGAAATGAGGGGGGCTGCCGACACCACATGAATTCAGAAGCTCAGTACAAATAAGTCTGCACAATTGCAGTCTCTTCTGCAGGTGCATAAAATAACTTTTCTTTTCATTTAATTTTATAATTCATTAAAAGTTTAAAATTAAGTAGGCATTAAAAAATCTGGAAAGCTTATTTTCCTCTCCTAATCTCAGACTAAAAGCCAGGTAAGAGAGGTAAAGCTAAAATATACTAGCTCTAAATTCCTAGGGACCTAATAATCAAGTAACCAGATCAATTCACATAAGTATTACAAGTAATATCTGCTGTAGAAATCAGTTGGTCTTAAATGGAAAACATTTTTTAAAAAACTTCCTTTTCTAAAACATTCAGCATATTTAATAGGTATCAATTCCCTCCAGTCAAAATTAACGGATGCTTCCCTATATTTTTAAGAGATTTCTATGTGTAGCATGCAAATATACCAGAAAGTACCAACTACTCATGGAATATTCCCTAGAAGAATGTTTTACATAGAGCAGTTTCTCCAGTTATTTTATACATAAACATATTTATTTTATATACATATGTGTGTGTGTATGCATAAGTTTTCTTTAGTAATTTTCTCACCAGTATGAAGCTTTCCCCTAAGAAATTCACAGTTATAGAGAAGTTGAGACCTTCACTGGGAAAACTAACAGGTTAATTAATGGTGTTACTAACACTAATATGTTACATTACAGTATAAATTGAAAGTTCAGATGTACAGAAGTACATCATGTTACAGAACATCTGAAAGAGGTCCAAAACCCCTAATATGAAGAGACAGAGCTTCATATTCAAAAAGTTAAAATTCTGCAATTAACACGAAAGAAAAAAGGTCTGGAGCAATTTTTTATTTTTTTTTTAAATAAGCTTAGTCTAGATAAGCTTTGTGCATGTGTAAACTGTTCTCCCTGGAATAACTGGAGATCAGCATGTACTGGAGCAGGACCCTAGGATGTGTGTAAATTATTTGCTAACATAATACGTAAAATTCAGTTGAATTACACTGGAGAAAACCTCCTCCCAAGCTCTTAAAAGCCCAGGAAAGATCCTCACAGTTCTGTGATTTAAATCCGTCCTTTGCTTACTCAGCTTTCACCTTACAGAACTGCACAGGAATCAACAAAGTAACAGTAGGTGGGTGGAAACAGATCAGATGTTTCCTAAGGTTGAAATATAATCAACTCCATTCCTCATATTCAAAAATACTGGTGAATGTGATACCCCACTTACGTACACATAGAAAAATAAACACACATGTGGGTCTCAGAAGGATTTGGAAAGATCCAGAGAGAGAAAGAAATGCAAGTTTACAGTTCCCTCAAATATCTTTCCACAGTATCTGCTATGATGAAGACGGACAGTCCTGATGAATTATTTACAATGCTGTTGGGAATGCCCCAGAGCCAAAAGGAAGCATATTGCAGGCAAAGACTAATGCAAGAGAACTGCTACTGCAGAGCTTTTGGAGACACAGGGAAGAGCGGAGGAGGTGGATTAGCCACAGCTTCCCATGGCACCAGAGCGGATGCAGACTGAGGACGCAAATGAGGCTTTTGGGTGGTAACAGAATTGTCCTTTCTGAAAGGAATTCGATATTCATGAAGTAAGATATTTTTCAGAGGCGCTGAGAAGCATACAGGCTCAGGTCCCTCCATTAACGATTCTAACTTTCCATACTTCGCTTGATTTCGTGAGCAGGCCTATAGGTCACTTGTTAATTATTACCCTCTTTCTTCTGCAAAAGCATCTCCTCTCAGCACCTGCTCTGACCAGCCTTTTCCTTCCAGCTTTCTTCCAAGGTTCTCCTCTCATCATTCACTTTCTTCCACACTCCACACACCAGGTCTCACCTCTTTACTCTCTCTTCCTTCAAATCCATCGTGACAAATATATCACAAGAAAGATGCTTTCATGTCAGCCCCGAATAAAAAAAAACAAGCTAATATCATGCCCACAAACTAACTTTTCCTCAGAGTCTTTTAGCACATTAACATCCGGTTGCTTAGCAAGGATCAGATTCTGCAATGGTATTCACTGTTAGCGCGACTTCAAAAAAACAACTGAAAGCATCAGTTGATCAGTAAAAGGCTGTACAGCTCACAGAGGTGGCACTTAGATTTTAAACTCAAGAGAACAGGAAACATCCACCTCCCTCTGGCACAGTATCAAGAAATCTGCTGGCGCTTGACAAAGCAAATGTAATAACAACAGCAGCAGCAACAACTTCATCAACAGGGACCTGCCTGGGCTTTTGTGCTTCTCCCTTCCCTGTGCCTGAGAACCTGGCAGCAGGTAAGCCCTGAGGCAGCATCACACTCTGTAAGCAAAAGGCTGACGGTTCCAAGGATAGGGCTGAAAAAAGAGTTAGCATTTTTACATGTATGAGTACAGGCCTAGCACAGCAGTGTCTGATTCTTGGCTGGGGCATCTAAGTGCTGCAGCACAGAACGGCCAACCCCCTGCCACAGCAGGGTCACCCAGAGCAGGGTGGACAGGAACGCATCCGGGTGGGTTGTGAGTATCTCCAGAGGAGACTCCACACCCTCTCTGGGCAGCCTGTTCCAGGGCTCTGCCACCCTCACAGTAAAGAAGTTTTTTCTCATATTAAGATGGAATTTCCTGTGTTCCAGTTTGTGCCCGTTGCCCCTTGTCCGGTCACTGGGAACCACTGAAAAGAGTCCAGCCCCATCCTCTTGACCCCTGCCCTTTAGACATTGATAAGCAATTACAAACAGTGTAGTGAAGAACACTCCTTTTTGCACACTCAAAGGTTTTCAGCCTTGGGCTATTGAGAGAAGACTCCTTTCTGCTTCTGTGTTCCCCTACTTAACGCATTACTTATTTTCAGGTAGCTGTTTTGATACGTTGTGCCTTTTTAAATATGGCAATATAAAATATTTCAGTAAGACTCTGCAAGGAATGAATGACAGAACAATAATTCACAGCTAGTATTTAGTTACTTCCCAACCACAGCCCCAACAGAAAAGTGAGCATGAATCACAGCGCTGTAATTCACACTGTCAAACTAGTACCGAATGACTATATATTGAAAGTAGCTGTTAACTACGGACAGATATTATTAATGCTAGTAGCCAATCCAGATATATTTACTACTCAATTATTTGTGGTCTTTTCTGTGCAGCTCTGTAAGAAGCTGATGTAGAACCACAGTCTATTTTGGAACTGGAAATTTTATTAAGCTTATATATTTGGTTTCTGAGTTTTTCAATTAGTATTTTGATATTAACGAAATATTTGAACCTGTGAGTGGAATTTTTTTTTTTTAAGACCCCCTCTCTCTTTAGTAAATGAACAAATGTAGGACATGAGATGCAAAGTCTCCTGGAGTGTAATCTAGGCCTCATGTTTACCATTAGTTTAAAAACAAAGAAAAATAAATAAAGAGAAAATATAATTATCATGAACCATGGTAATTATCATGTGGATTCAAAGCTCACTCAAAGCAGTCTGCAAAATACTCTGAAACTGCAGGAAGAAAGAGACTGAAAATACTGATTACAATTTACTAGCACATTACAGCACATTACTGTGTTTGTGAATGCCCCGAGACACAAAGACAACTGTTTTCCCTAAAACCTTTCTGAACCAGATTTCTCTTCCACGGGTGATGGAGCTTCACCAAGAGTCTCCAGGGGCTGGACTATGGGGCTGTGGTTTCTCGGGAGACACCTTGCCTGCTCCACAACACCTTTTGTAGGCAACCTTCTGCTCCCCTTCTTACTTTGACTCAATCACCACTGCCTCTCTCAGACCTTTGGTGACTGTGGCAGAAACTAGGAGCAGCGAAGTTTAATTCCATTTCACATGTGAAACAAGCACAAAACAACCCCACACACACTACTTATCACAGGACAAACACTCAAAAATTCAGTTATACCTACACAGGATCCACATGCAAATCATGGGGATCTAATTCAAGTCAGGGTGCTATAAACAAGCAAAGGAGAAAGAAAAAGGATCATTAGGTGCACATGTAAAAAGGTGCAGTCTGGTACAAAGAATACAACAATAATTCTATATTGGTTACATAAAAATACACAAGAAAGCCTTCCACAACATCACGTAATAGACAGCGTAGAACAGAGACAGTAAATTAACTTCCAGTTTATCGATCTGCTTGGTGAACACCATGATTTGACGTAACCACTCTGCCTAGTAAAGAGAGGGAGAAAGGTATTTCATTGCGCCCACCCCGGCAGCACACCATTCGTGACAAGCTGGAGGGTAACGGACCAGGCAGAACTTGGATGCCCAGCATCCTCCTTCGCAAGCCACACTCTCACTGTTCTGCCAAGCTCCAGAATATTTGTTACAGCTTTATTAACAAGGCTAACCTATACATGGAATAGGATGACAGAGTTGTCAAATGCTTTCACAGATTTACATTTAAAAATACAATGTGCAAATAAATAGACAACTGAATAGACAAGTTCCTATATATATTTATGCTATCACTTAAGGGCAAAACTGATCCAATAAAATGGAAATTTTATTTTTTCCAAAGCTCTTTCCAACTGGCCATTTTAAAAATGTAGGAGAAGCACTAGCATCTGAAAGCTCTTCTATGTGCTGCGACCCTCCCCATTTTACATTTGGTAAAACCAGAGAGGCTACAGTCGTGGCTCCAATGTTCAAAAGTCAGTAAAGCACAAACTGAGACCTGCACAAGCAGTAGCAGGACTTTGGCAAGTAGGTTTCTCTGCTTAAAAAAAAAACCACCACCACCACCACCCCCCCCCAAAAAAAAAAACCCCAAAAAAACCTCAAACCAAACAAGTAGACAGGAAGAGAAAATGCTAGCTCTGTTGCTACTGACTTAAAAGCATAAGGATCCCAGCCTCACTGACATTTCACTCCTCAGGATCACTCCAGAGGATTACTCTCAAGTAGCCCACATCAACAACACTAACACACAATGAAAAGTCTGCATCTTAGAAGCAGGTGCAACTTCAGATCTGAAGGGTTCATGTCAAAGCTGAATGGGCATTTGAAAGCCTGCAGCTTCAGCGAAAATAAGCTTTAATGTTGCAATTTGCTCTTAGCAAGTAATTCCGGTGAAGTTTGCTAAAGCTATTTAAATGTTACAGCATTTCTGCACGTTGATTAGCAGCCCAGAGCTATAAGCATGAAAATGCCATTTGAAACACTCATAGAATAATTTGCACATGCTTGCTGCAGAACCTAATCAGGATCGCAGCACTTGAGACAGTAAATTGAAGGCAAGCCATAAATTTCACCAAAGAGTTAACGCGCAGCATTTTGCAGGAGCTGGGCAAACACTAGTGCTAAAATAAGAACACATCCAGTGCAGGTTCTCACATCCACAGAATTAATACAAGTCCATCTATATTCAGAAAAGAAATATTGTACTCTGGGATTTATCTGTTACATGACATATGAAAATGCTGCCTAATGATGACTGACCTAGTTTTAAGAATGGAGAGCGCACCCTCTCTTTGCTTCTCTTTTCACTGTTCATTAGCAAGCCCTCTTCCCCTCTGACAGCCCTGACCCAACCCAGTACAGTACCTGACTTTCCACCGTGGCTGGTATTGTCATCTTTTTCCCTATCCCTTTTGTAACAGTAACCCTAAAATCCCCAGGGAGAAAAAAAAAACAAACACACAAACAAAAAACCAAAACCAATCAAACAAAAACCTCTAAACCACCAAACCCAAAACAAAATCCACAATAAAAATAATTAAAAAAACCTCCACCAACCCAAAAGCTCATCACCCAGCTACTGCCTGACTGAAGAGTCAGGTTGGGGTAACTCAGCACTTCACAAGCCCAAATCCACAGTCCCTGCAAAGCACTGGGGCTACTTGACACTAACATCCTCATCCCAGGGGCTGAGGGAGCCTTCAGAGCTCCCGGCTGGGGAACTTGTTTGAAGATTAGTTACTCCAGCAATGCTAATGCACCATGAGGAGGAGACAGCAGTGCAAAGCAAATTAAAATATTTCTCTGATTGCATTGAAAATTCAGCTTCAATTAAAAATCATTGACACTGAAAAAAAAAAAAAAAAACGAAAAAGAAAAAAAGGATCTGCTTGTCTTAAATGGCTCCTAAATTAGAAGAAGTCTCAGAGAGGCCCCTCACCCAGGCAGATTTAATGAAAGATTATTTCAGAAGCAGAGATCATGACTGCATAGCACAAGCACTTCATCAAAGGGAAACAGACTTATAATACATCTGCATCCTAAATAGACAAGATACACCCAAGGTCAGAGGGGAAACGAAAGCTGATGGGGTTGAGGCAGCGTGTTCAAAATCATGCTGCAGACCTGAGTCTGTTTTACAATAGGTGTCCTGACTCCCAGTCTGAGATGCTGTTCAAGCAGTCCTGAAAGGATATTACTCACTGCATAATCTTCCTTCAGCTGGTCACAGGTGTGGATTAAACTAAACACCTGATAAGCAATTTCTGAATTAAAAGCAGTCTTTCACCTTAAAACCAATGTCTTTCAAATATAACTAGAAAACTTGTACTTGCTCTTGTAAAAATTCACCACTGTTTATATATGACACATCTTTCTGTCCTTAGTAATTTTTAGGGGTTTTTTCCAGGTCTAATTATTTTCTCTACTATTCATATGATTTTATTTTTTAAACACAGATATGGTATAAAGAAAAAGTAGTAAAAGCTAAAACCATTTCAGTTGTGGATAAAGTTATCAGGATTAGGGAACTGCTGAATTATCTGAAGTTACCTCATGTTCTTTGTTCTTTATGTCACAAGTAACTAGCATCTCTTTACAGTATATACAAAGTAGCTGCAACTGAATGGGACTAATATACAAGTAGTTGCATGAAAAGCTACTGGGCAAATGACCAATACTCAGACCAATAATGCAAAAGGGAACATTACTGCGTTTCTTACTGCTTATCACACACGTAAAAGTCAGGGGGGGATCTGCTCTTTTCCGACATCGTAATTTCCTATTTTCATATCTGGGAAAATAGGAAATTAAAAGAGTCATCGTAGTATGAATATAATAATCAAATAAGACAGCTCTTTCATATGTATGGGCAAAATTAGAAACAGTAAAACACTTGTTTTAATCCTGTGTGCAACTGATCTATAAAGCAAACCTCTGGATACGGGGGTGAACACTCATGCAACAACTTTTAAAATAGATTATGTGATTTAAATGTTCTCAAACTACAGCCAGCTGAAAACCCTCAACTCTTCTCTGCAGAAAGGATCAAAACCTGTTTTTTATTCTCAGTTAGGAAACACAATGGAAGTCTATGCGCAAGACACCACCTCTTTTCCTATTGAAACTCCCTGGCCTGCAGTATAAAATGACATGCAATTGGCAGAGGATTAAACTGCCAATTGGTATATTTTCTCTCCCTGCCGACTGCTGTCCCCGAGGGGACGCGCACACGGGCTCACTCCCAAACCATTGCCTTTTTCAGCCTTGCACTTTAAGGTAAACCACATTCCATTTTGGCTCACGCTGGTATTGCAGGCTGAAGATTACAGCCTGTCTGCTGCTGATTTGTGGCTCGTTGAGCTCTCTGGCACAGGGAGACGCAGGGCAAAGGGTCACAACGCTGCCAAGTGCATGTCAGTCCTGAGAGTTAGCTGACATGAAGCTGACTGTGACTTAGCCCCGAAAATGAACTGTGGACAGTGTCATGTCACAGTGATAATTTAACCCTGTTCTTATTTACAGTGACTACTAAATCATGGCTTCCTCCAGTCAAGCAATCTTAACTGCTTGCAGTCCTGTGCACAGTTCAGGTGAGGTCCCACAGGATATCCACGGGATAAACACAAACGAGGTCTCTTTGGCTCACTGTCTTCCTCTGCCCCTGCTGCTAAAGGCACCATCTACAAACCAATGTGAGAAAAACATGCCTGTCTCATGTAGGTCAAAAGGCCTCTGGAGAGGCAATGACTGTGGTTTGCACCAGACCTGGGAGGCAAAAATCAAGACCCACTTCATAAGGTAAAGTATTCAAAGATAAAAAAAAACCCCAAACATAAAATGAGCTGGCTAGTATCTTCCTCTCTTCTCTACTTTTAAGTGCTTTTAAGTGGGTTAACCAGAAAGTGAAGCAGGCCAGCATTATGAAGCAGAGAATTAAGTCATTCTGCTTTATTTCTGTGTATGACATTGACCATCCACAAATATAATTGGTAGCTAATGGTAAATTAGTGCTGCCAAGTTGTCTGCTCCCTCTTTCCCTCAAATCATTTTCCCTGGAGATGCGCTGGAAAGGAGATATTGAAAACTCCTATTAAATAGCCACTGGCTTTCACGTGAAGTAATTGGAAAGGACAAAGCAGAGACAGTGACTTAGAGAACTAACTTCATACCCTAGAAAATGGATTTGTCCTCACATCAAGTGAATAAGAACTTGATGGTCTCAAACAATCCTTCCTGGCTTTGCTCAGGCCACAACCTCACTACATTTTCTGCCCTTCAGCTGCTCAGTGCTGAGGCACGATGACTCTGTGTTGAGAGACGCCAGCAGGGAAGCTTCAGCATACCGCATATGCCCAGAAATATCAGGCAGGTACTCTTCCAAATCCCAAGACAGAGGCAGAAGAGGACCACGGTCAGCAGATGAATTTATAAAAAGAGGGGATCAGCTCAGGCAGGTCTCTTTCTGACACATTTCCAAATATTCTAGAATATGGAAGTTTGTTTGGTAAAACTGCACTTGTGATCACACCAGTTACACATGCAATAGAGCAAACCCCTAGTTAAAGAAATGCATACAACAATCTCTCTCTTCCAATGCAAAAAGAACCCCCAGAACTATTATATGCAAATTTCAGCTTCAAAGAACTCTCACGGTGGCACAAACTAATCTCATACTGCCATCAGCCAGCCCTGCTCAGACAGCTCAGCTGCGGGCAGCCCCACAGAAGGCATACACCCCTCACATGCAGCTGCCGCCAGGGAAGAATAAAGCAGGTTTTTATCAACATGAGTTATTAAACATTCAGTAGGCTTCATTCATGGCAAGGCTAAGTGAAAAAGCTGGCTTGATGGATGGCTGTTCCCATGATAAATAGTTTGTGCATCCCAGAACACCTATAGTCAGCTATAGACCACAAGGGACACCTTTACATTCAATTCTTTCTTTCAAATCTCTTATTTTCTACTGTAAGAACCTCTACTTCCCTTTAAAGAAATTCATCCTCCAAAGAGTTTGCCTTTTTCACCCAACTCCTGTACTTACTGAAACCATTTCAAGCCAATACTCCATAAGGAAATTGATACTATTAATGCTTTATTACTGTCTTATTTTATTGCATCTTTATGGAAAGGAGACTTCACTTGCTTTATGATTTAATCAAGCCTTTTCTGTTCTTTAAAATTCATATAGGATTAAAAACTACTTTCAGATAACAAGCTCGCCCTATGAGATTCATTTGTTGTTGCTCTCCCAGCACTGATTTTTTTTTTTTTGGATCAAGTTTAGCAGTGTAAATAACTATAGAGCAATCATATGATCAACTATTACCAATTCCCTACTTACTGCCACAATCAGACACAACATTTAGAACACTTCAACATACTGAACTATAGCCGTCTAAACCTATAGATGTAAAACACAAGACTATCATTTCTGCCCATAAATATTATATTAAATGTGCTTTCACAGTATTGCTTCCTAACATGCGTTCTTCTCTAAATGCGAGAACTCCGTTAACTGACAAGAACAGAAATAGGGAGTGTAAGTAGATTGTGTTGTCCCTGTGCACACATGTGAAATTTGGCAGTGGACACAGAAGTTTACCCTACCACTATCCACAGGTATAATCATATTTTTAAAAATCCTGGACTTTAGCCTTGGTTGTTTTATTTAGACATTTACATCTGAAAAAATAGTTAGCAAAGCTATAGCACCATTAGCAGAACAGTATCAGCATGAAAATCCGTATTTATATTCAAAACATACAGGCATTGGAAGTGTCTCTCTCAAAGCTAAATTGCCTTGCAGTCATACAATTAAGTCACTTGAATAAGAAACTTGCTTGATTGCTTTGGTAAAGATATAAAGTTATTTCGGGTAATTAAATCTAAATGTGACTGCAAGGAGTTTCAGAAAGATCTCACAACGCTGAAGGAACATTCAAATTCAATATTCCTAAAACGCAGTAATGCACACAAGGGTAAAACAATGCTAACTATATATATTTAGCAATATATTACTTACTATCCCTAAAGAAAGTAACACGTGAGTCATCACGAACAGGTCTACGAAACTGTTAGTTTGATACCCAGAGGCAGTAAAAAGGCAGGTATATTTGGAATTCTTAAGAAGAAAGTGAAGCAGAATGGAAGACATGGGTTTTTCCGTGCAGAAATCTCTGAAACACCTGCACTTTGAATATTGCTCTATTTCTTCTATTCTTCCCTACGCATCTTATGTATTACCAACCATCCTCAGAGATTCAGTATTTGAATATAAGGACCTTTGTTTGCTCCAGCACAATTGTTCTTGCCCATGTGTTAATTACTAGTCTCCTTTTCCTGCCTACATTTTCAGGGCTGGGGTGTGTGCATGACTAATGAAGATAAAATTGAATACTTATTTATTTTTAAAGTGCTGCATACAGTCGAGCTCTTGCAGCAGAAACTACTGACCAGTTATCACTGTTTCTCACCAAAGGCACATCAGCCAGCACTTCCCAGGGCACTTGACTGTCACGTGGAATCCATACCCAGCTCTGCCCAAGCGCCCTGCAGCACTGCTGACCTCTCTCTACCCTGCCAACTGCTCCTCTGCCACGCCGTGTCTTGAGAGCACATCGAATGCTCTGTTTGCCAAACATGTCTGGAGGACAAAGATGTGCTGAACAGGGACTAATGCTGGTTCAGAGAGAACACCTTCAAGACAGTCATAACAGAAAGAGGTGACAGATGAATTAAAAAAATAAGGAAATCCAACTTTGGGATTACAGATTTGCAGATATTGAAAAGTAAAGTTCAAGAAACCTGACGATTCAAGGAGAATAATCAATTATTGTATTAAGAGCAATGAATTCAATTCAGGATGAAGCAAATCAGTTTCCCTGCTCAGGTACAGCAGCCGAGTAAGCAGTGTTTGCTAAGCACTCGCTCCTACCTGCTGCGCCCTCCCAACACAGTCCCAAGTGCAACTGCTCCCAGCTTCCACATGCTGGAAGTCCATAGTGAGGCCTTCCATCATCCAAAATGTCTCACCTCCTGCTTCCACTTACTTTTCCTGCCACACCTTGAGAGCTGACAGAGAAACTCTTCCAGCTCCTTAACCACCTCTGTGCTCTTTCACCTCATACGCACAAAACTGAGGTGCTTACCAGTTATTGGTCCTCCATATATAAACTATTAGAATTTGCACATTTCAGTGAGAGTTTGGGGCAAGTCACTTGAGTTTCTTCATCAGTTTCTGTGATTATGAAGGGTAATAAGACCTATACCATACAGACAGTCCTTTCCATTATTAGAGAGTACCTGCTACAAATCACTATAAACAAAAAGTGCATTTCATCCATGAGAGGACTTTTTGGTAACTGTTTTATATTGATGGTTATAAATAGGCTGCACTGATATCTACAGCCTGGTGCACACACCACTGCAGGGACCAGACATCTTCCATTTTTGCAACACTTTCCACTATCCTAAAGGAGGACAGTGTCCCACTACCTTTTACTATTTCCATTAGTCATTGACTTTTCTTTCAGTGTCCTGCAAGTTCTAAGCACCCTGAAAATAGCACTGACTTCTCAAATAATTCCATTATCAGAGCAAGCCAGAAGCCCACAAACATGAGAATATACATTGAAAACCCCTTTGCTTTGGTTCTGCATTTCCTATACAGAAATAAACTTTCCAAACCAGACAGTGGGGAGCTCTGGAAAACAGGTAAAAGCCCGAGAGATGGCATATATCAATTATTTTTCTTGGCATCATTTCTTCCATCTCAGAATTTTTACAAGGACAGGCTGACAGTTCTACCAGCAATGCTGGGACAGGAAAGAAGCTGATTTAAAAAGAAAAAAACCAAACCAAACCACAAGATGTCAACATAGCACTCAGTGCATCCATTTTCTTAACAGCCTCTGGGATAGCATGATCTGTAATAGCATGCCTTTCAGGAAAAGTGGAATAGAAAAGGCATATATATTTAAATATTAATAATTTTTTACTGCTGAAACACATTAGAAACAGCTCTGCTCACTACACACTAGAGAGCTGACCCCAGCACCAAAGGCACAACCCACCATTATCTTCCTAATGTCTGCAACATATTGATTTTTGTTCCTTTTATTTGTGCATGAAGGCTCCCAGCCCGTGCATGTGCGCATATGCGTGTATTTGTGGGGTAAAGACTAGAGATGGATGATATTCTCTGGAGATTTTGGCCCATGTCTTTGGACAGAACAGCTTTTCCTACCCTTTTATGTTTCTCTGCCCCTTCATGAAGGTGCTGTTTCTACACTCACCCTGCAGCAGTGAAATCAGGGTTACAGTCCACAAACGCTGCACCTCAGCTGACAGCAAGCAGCGAAGCATGATACAAACCAGCCCTTCCATCCTCTCTGAGGGCAAGGATGGTGCTTTTACAATTCTTCCAGCCCCAGCTGAACTGAGGTTGAGAGGACACACTCATTCCTGACCCTGCAGCTAGAACAGGCTGATGTACAGTGCACACGTCAGATCTCAGCTGAAGTCTCTGTTAACAAACCCAACCAAGCCAGAACTGTCTATAATGGCAGAAGAAATGGAGAGCTAAACATCCTAACAAAGTCAATTCACAAGACTGTATCATTTATTACTCACGAATAGTAATTCTTTCTGTCAAAAAAAAAAAAAAAAAAAAAGGGTGTTGCAATAGTTGTAGTTCTGATATTTTACTGATGTGCCAAAAAGGTAACAGGAGAGACTTCGCCATGATACTCCTTCCTCCCTGTTAGAGTCAGTACCTTACATTTTATAATAAACTCATTTTTGCAAAGGTGGGACTTGCCTGGAGCCCCAGTGCACATTTGGGGCTCTGCTGTGTCCTTACTTTTTCTTGCAAGAGACCAGCATTTTTCCTAAGGGGAAAGGCAGGATCCCTGTTAAGTCAGCCTCGCAGGTATTTTATCAATCAGCTTAGGCACTCATGTTGACAGCTTGTCCAGCTGGAATTGCAAATTAGGGAAAGAAGAATGGGAAACTGGAAGAAACATGGGAACTGAAATTATCTCAAGGCATTTCTACAAAGGTTCAACTTGTTCTGAAAACCCACAGGGAACACACTCATAGAGTACTGTACTTACTAGGGTCAAATGCTGTTTCCTCTAGACAGGTAGATTAGCCTCTACTCCAAACTCCAATCCCTCCCTTTCAAAGTCGCGATGGCCTTGTCCCTGCTCTGCTCACAACACCCCCTTACCAGTGTCACAGACTATCTGCCTCCTGAGCCCCATATCTTTCTCAGCTTCACAGTCTCAGGTCACACACTACTGATCCTGTTGTTCATTCTTCTCAGACAGTTTGGTGATTCTTGAGGTAAAACGAAGTCTATTTTGACACATCCACCTTCTAAGATACATCTCTGGGATAATCCCACTCTGTACAGTCACAACATTGTTTCCAGTCAGTTTATCCCCAGATCCTAACCACCACGTTTGCTTGTAGAGGTCCTTCTTCTCCTCATTTGAGCTTAGTCCCATCTTCTTCAATGCTCAGGCCCACCTGCTGTCTCACAGCTCCCTCCCTGGCCTCATCTTTCTCTTTCACAGTCTGTTCTCTGATCCCACGCTCATGGTGCTTTCTTCTCACAGCTACTTCACAACAGCATCTCTGCGCAGCCTTCCCAGCCAGATTTCTAACTTCTCTACCTTCAGCCCCAATTTCCACCTCCTCCAGCTTCACAGCTCACTCTTGCTGTGCATCCACTTGCCTCATCTCTCATCTAATTTAAGACTCTTCTGTTTGCCACAAAGAGCCTCAAAAGGGGTAGCACATACCCTCCAGCACTGCATTTTCAAAGAGCTCTGAAGGGAACAGTGTCTTGAATTTTTTGTGCCTCACTCCCTTACTCCACACTTGTTCTACGGTATGGATAATCAGTTTGACTTCCATGACTATTTTCAGACTGATATAAGATTCAAATATGCAAGACCCTGCATATATCACAATGTAAAAAAAAAAAAAAAAAAAATATTTGGACCAGAAAAGGTATTTAGACCATCATTAACACAAAGGAGTAAGGCCCAAGTGCTGCAGATGCCTGGTTTTAGGAATGTCTGAGCATTTGTGGGAAAGACATTGTGGCTATTCCAGGACACAGGACACGTGAATGAGAGTGCCAGGGCTCATGTAAGGTCTATCTGCAGCCTGCTGGGCTTCTCCTCCAGCCAGGACCTAGGAAAGATAAGAAGAGATATAAATAGCCAGCAGCATGCTGGCAAGCAGAGCTGTGACAAAGTGCTGTGCTGACTGCTGAGTGCCATCCTCAAGGAATCAGCACTTTTTTTGGCTGTTACTTCAAATCTTTATAATTGGAATAGATTGGAAAAAATCAAATGTGCCAAACATGCTGATTCCAGTTCAGAGTAAAATCGTAAGTACACAAAAATCAGGGGCATGGAAAGAAAATACCCTCTAGAAATAGAGTCTCTTCCTCTCACTTATCTAATCCAAAAGGATTTAGCCTAGTACTTAACGTACACACTGGCAAGAGAAAACAATCCATCCAGCACTATGCGCCTTCCATGGCATGTGCTGCACAAATCTAGTGTTCCAGAGTACTCCCGACTTAATCACACTGTTCCTGAGTTGAGGTTACGGACAAAGGCAAGAGGAAGAAATGCACACAGGCAGGCTGGAGATAAAATGCATTTCCAGATATCCAAACTCAGCTTTTCATTGACCTCAGGGAGCTTATATGAGGGATAATTCTGCCCAAATCATAGCATGGTGATGACTTAAGGCTGTGCCAGTTGGCAGGAGAAACAGAGAAGGGTCTACCAGGAGTGGTGCTTGGAGCATGTAGGAGCCCAGAAAGGCTTCCCTGACTTTGTCCTGTTAGAACATGGGAAGCACAGAAACTAATCCAGCCAAGCTTCTAGGGAAGGGATGGTTTGGTTTTTAGCTATAATTCATGTTTACCTAGTCCTTGCAAAAAAACTGCCTAAGTACAACCAAAACAACTTCCCCCAGCCACCACACCCTCCTATGTACGCAACAATATCATGTACTTTTCTGTGCTCCCCAAGAATGACCTCACTGGCTGTTAAACATGCCAAAATATTTATCTGCTTATACACCTCTATCAGACTCCAAAATAAAGACAGTATGAGAAGACAAACCCAGAAAAACATCATTTATAGTGATTTACATAAACCAAGTGATAGTCTTGCCCAGACTTCTTATGCAGGTCAGCCTGGGTCTTAAAACACTAAATGCTGCTGCTATAGGGTTGGAAGGAGTTCTCAGCATGAACACAGCCCCTCATTAGCTTTACCTCATTCCAGCTGCTGTAAATAGCTCCTTTCAGGCTAAGGAAAGCATCCTTTACATAAACTTAGCCCGAAGCAGACAGCACTAAAGCATTTTTTAGAGGTACGTCTAAAGGAACTGAATATCCTGGGTGAGTGAAGCTCAGAATGGCACATGAATCAAGCTGAATAGTTAGAGTTCACATTAATTTGTCATGAAGACAGGGCACCACATATTTGATATGGAATCCATATTAAAATGCAAACTCTTAGTTGTCATGGGCATACCTTGACCATGAATTATTTGGCAATTCTGGACAATTTAGATTCTTATTTTCTAAATGTTTTCCATCTTCCATTTGTCATACAGGACATTGACAGAGAACAAACAATAGGAGTAATTTAGCAATATAATACAGCAATGCCCTTGCTATGTTATCTATGGAAACTGAATTTAGAACCTATGCAGGCATCAGACAGGGAAGAAAAAAGGGAAGAGGGAGGTGGAAGGAGAAGAGGGGGGAAAGGAGGGGTAAAACACAGAGAAATAGGAAAAAACCACGTTTCTACGATCTCCTTACCCTTTGGGTTTAGATCTGGACCTGCAATTGGTTGAACAGCTTTGATTTTTCACTAACTAAATAATGGAAGAAGTAACAATAGCTCCCCTTCCCCCCCCCCCCAGCCCATTCCTAAAAATAGATAAGATCTACCCAGGCTTTTGGACTGGGATAGGAAAACTAAGGCTGCTGAAGTGAATCATCACTGCACTATAGCCGTCTTCCTGTACTGAAAACCACGAGACTTTGTATCACTTTGTGTTATTATTCTACACTCTGCAAACGCAAGCAAAACCACCTCACATAATTTGGAAGATGTAACACAACCACTGTAACAGCTAGATTTTTACTGATGTGTGTTTACCTAAGCGCATGTATATGATCCCTATTAACACAGCATTTATCAGATTCCCAGCTTTATAATGCATTTATCCTCTCAGCTTCCCAATGAGGAAGCAGAGAGAAGTGACTTGTTCAAGCACGCAGAAAAAGTGTGGACAAAAACAGGGAATGGATCCAACCTAGATAAACCCGAACTTCAGAGACAGAGCTCTGTGTGCAGAGCACGCTCTGCCTGTGCCACAGAGAAAGCCACCTGCTGAACGATCAATGCAAAAAGAGAAGTCATGAGGAGAATCATAAGGAAACAGCACGCAACAACCTAGATCTTGGGCAAAATCAGGGTTTCTTCCCATGGCTCTCCTCTCTGACTGCTGGTTGTTTGCTAACAAGCTCCAGTGATTTCAGCAAGGCTCAGGCTTACTCCAAATGCTCTCAGTGAAAGGCGAAGGAACTAGCTGAACTAGCTCTACTCACTGCTGTATTCAGTTACGAGGAATGGCTCATTTTCCTGATGCTAAGACAAAACTCCTGGATATAATGAAAAATTAATAAGAACTGTCTCATCTTTTGGCTGTCTCCATCTTTCTGTTATTTAGTATGGCTTAGTAATGAAATTATCAGCAATAAAAAACAGCCAGGTAATCATCCTTTATAACGGTTGCCCAGAGAAGCTGTGGATGCCCCATCCCTGGAAGTGTTCGAGGCCAGGCTGGATGGGGCTTTGAGCAACAAGCTCTAGTGGAGGTGTCCCTGCCCATGGCAGGGGGGTTGGAACTTGATGATTTTTAAGGTCCCTTCCAACTCTAACCATTCTATGATTCTATGACTTGATTTTTTAATTGCTGGAAGATTAAAAAAAATAAATCTCCAAATTAAAGTGCACAATCATGAGCCAAACAGGAACAGCATAGGACATGACTTCCCAGAAGCACATAAGGAGTCAGTTGCAATGCAAGCACCAGAAACCAGTTCAAAACTGTGTTCCCTGCGAGCTGTACAGTAACAGCAATCTTTCTAGCAGAATACACAGTTGGCTCTGAAGCCCCATCTCAGGAGCTGGACTGTTTGTCTTTCGCCATACAAACTATTGCTATGGTGCATTCATCAGGAAATTTCCCCCTCAGCAACCTGATGATGGAACCAAATTGTTTTCTAAATGGTGATAGAAGTAAAAATAAAACACATGCAACTTTTTTTTACTTTATTTAAACCAATAACACTTGCAATAAAAAGCAAGCCAGTAGCCAGAAATTTTCGTATCTTATTGCCAGACTTACAGCACGCTTTTTTCACCCCACCTGATGAAGGTGACCCTGGCATAAGAAGATTGTACACAGGTTAGGACCTGATTTTGCAGAATAAGCATAATTGACCTCAGATGGGGAAGAAATCATTGATGTTTAAGTAATAGTGAAATCCAGCCTTCTTCATGTGGAGAGCTACCAGATTCTGCACCTGCTGCTTTCTGAACCCAGCCTCCCTCCTTAGAGCACTTGTCAATCTACAAGTGAAGAGCTCCCCTAGAACATCTCCTTTAAGTTCTGCGCCAATACGGTGCCTGCTCAGTGCTATTCAGGATAGCTTGAATCACCTCCAGTCAGACTCACTGGTTTTAACTCTCAATTACCCATCTTGTGGCATCTTGCCTTAGAGGTTACCAGCTCGTGGAAGCTGAGACTCTATTCTGCCTCTGTGCAACACACACACACAAAGGTTGCACCTCTGTGGATTGCTGTCATATAACATAATAAAGAACACACAGGTAATAAGTCCTCCACATGCCATGTGCCAAGTTCCTTGGCTGCGGGTTCACAGAAGCCCATATATCCTCTTCGCATGCTCCGGACCTCTGCTGTACTTAAGAAGATAACATCTGATCATGTTTAGCTACCAAGACTGACCCTACATCTCTTGTCTAGCCAGTAAGTGCACAAGCCAGCACTAATGCTCCTTGGAGATAAGTAAACAGAAACAGACCAGCTGATGCAAGGGAAAGGAGTGGGTGGTTCGGATCTCATAGTAATATGGAGTTCAGTGAAACTAGGCTGTATCTGGCTTACCAGCATTTAATTCTCCAGCTGGCCACTGGCAAGGATACCAAGAGCCATCAGTGAAGTGGTTTCATTCATTGCCAACTTGCTGGTCTCCCACTGGTGTGATAAAACTGGAAGCAGAAACAGTTGAAGTGTTAAGCAAAAGAGGAGGAGGTGGGTAAAGGCAAGGGAGGAGTAAAAAGGTGCAAAGAGTAAAGCTAGAGAAGATGAGAGAGAAGGAATGGATGTGTCTATAACTAGACAGTGAAAGGAGTCTTGTGGATAGTTAATGCACAAAGACATTGGGATTAACCAGTGCTGAGAGATTTAAAGGAGAAGAACAGGGAGAGTTGGGAAAATAAGATTCAATATAAATGCTGTCCTAATATTAAAAAACATGCCCTATGAGTAAAATGCAAATGAAAGCACCATCACAGCAACAAAGAGAAGTCCATCTCCTTAACTCTTGTGGGTAGTGACTTTATGCCTTATATTCCTAGCCTTGTTTCCTGAGAAAACAAGATTTCTCATACACGTCACATTCACGACCATGTTGCCCCCAGTAACTTTGGAATGTCACAGCTTATTGAAGCCGTGGTTACCAGAAGTGCAAGGCTTATAAATACTCCAATACCTTTGCAGACAGGCAACCAGCAGGGGAGAGAAGTCTCAATAGCCTTGTATTAAGCATCAGGGAACCTGTCTGTACTAGTAGCAGCCTTGCAAACTAAAACCCATTTTCAGCCAGTTCTGAAGTTCCTGGCTCTGAATTACTCATGACTGTAAACAATTATTGAATGACCCAAGCCACTAAAGAGAATGTAACCAAGTACCTGAGTTTCTGGGGTTTGTTGGTGTTTTTTGGCAGTAGAAGCTTCTTAGAGCATGGCACAACTTCACACTGTATGTAGTTGGGTACTAACTCCAAATACAATATTCTGGCTTACTCTATATTTTAAAAAAACCCAAACCACAAAACCATCTACCATGGGGTATGAGAGCCTTGACTCATTGTGTGACCTCAGGCAAAGTACTGTGTAAATTTTCAGGTACTTCGAAGAGTTGCCAGGCAAGCAACAAGGGATTCTCCCACTCTTCTCCCATGAGGACAGACAGACCCAGGCATTCTGATATTCAGTTCTGTGCTAACAGCTCTTACCTATAAAAGTGCCCTTCTTATGTTTTCACAAGCCGTCTGCCTGCAGTTCTGTGGAACCAGCCTCCTTAGACACCTGTCTGACTCACAGCCATTGCAGAGCTGAACAGCACAACCTCCAAAGCCTTTGCACATCTCATTTAGAACCCCATCAAACTGTTCCTGGTGGCAGAGTAGCTCCAAGTAGGTGGTGAGAGCAGCTGCCTGTGCAGAGAAGACTCTCAGGATGGCACCTGAGCCTTTGCGCCTCAGTTTCCTCATACAGTTAAAAAACCCCTCAAAATAATGAGGCTTCCTTTGTCAAGGAATAACTTCCTGGGTAAACAATACTGCAGAAATACAGACTGCATGCACAAACAGCCCTTCAAATGCACTTGAAAGCACTGCATTGTTTCCAACACATACCAACCAGTCATACAGATTAGCAACACACCAGAGTATGTCTATGTTTTGCATTGTGGTTACTCATTAGTTGAACGCTATCTTTTGTGAAAACTGCAATACAGTGAAGTATCAGGCATAACCTTTCCAACACGGACTCTTTTATCCTCTATATCGCTTCCTTTGAGGTTCCGTCTCTTCTTATTGCAGCTGCCTGTAAACAGCCTGGATATGATCATATTAATAAAATACTAATCTGCTTTAATTGAACTATTTTCCAAGTGCACATAATAAGGTAATAAGAAACATCCTAAAGATAATTTACAAAAGAGCACTGAAGCCAACATAAACCTCAATGTGATGATCACAATTGCTTTGCAAAGCGTAAGGGGGGAAAAAAAAAAAGACCTGTGGGATCTGCAGTTCCCTACAGGCTCACAACCTCGCTACCCAATGCTCAGACACTACACAAGTGCCAGGACAAACAGGCTGGTCTGACATTTTCAGTTCAGCTCTGCTTTGGAGGGTAAAACTTGAATATAAACAGCATCGCTCTTGGTTTAACAGGAAAGAGCACCTCATATTAATGGTGTGTGTGCTCAGATCAGGCCTACTTCGGCAGCTTTGGAGGCTTCCCTGGCAATGGAACACAGGCAAGCATGGGATGGGTAGTGGGAAGTAAGATATCAGGCGGTAGAGTCCTCTGAGAACAAGCTGGCAGAGCCAGAACTTGAAGAAGCTGGGGAATGCGATACTTCTCCCTACCCACCACACAGCAATTGACTTCAGTCAACCAAACAGAGAGAAATATAAGAGAGGGGGAAAAAAAGAAAATCAAGATAAGCTACTACATCACATGCTAATATTCGTGCTCACTTGTGACTACCCTTCTCTGAAATTGTCTGTTTTACCAAGAGACTCACTTGGTCACAGAAAGTCTGGAATAATTCCTGTGTAAGCAGAGACCTGTTCAATACAACATGAGTTTCCCAAAGCCAGCTCTTCAAAGCCTCTGTGCACTAATGATCAGCTTCTCCCTCTCTCTCTCCACCTTGGCTCCAGCTGACAAAAGCCTACCATGCTGTTCTGAGAACGGAGGGGAAATTCTGTTGGCTTGAAAATCCAATTTCATTCCCAACATAAATTTTTTAATCCACACATTTCTGCTCTCCTGTGCCAGTCACTCTCTACAGCTTCCCTGATCCTAGGGTTGGTAGCCCAAAGCCAGAAAGAACAACTAGTCTCAGGCAAACACAAGACAGTTTGATTATAAATGGATTATAAGTTTTACATATGAAAAAAAGAGCTTTTTCTTGCAAGTATTAAGCAAAACCCAAGGGATTCATCTGAAAGAAAAATGTTTAAATCTTGGAAGGATGCACTTTCTCAAGGCTAGCTTCCCTTGACATTGCTAGAGGCACTACAAAAGGCCTTTGGCCTCTTTATTTGCCGTTCTCATATCTTAAATTGAAGGGTGATGATAGATGTTTAACAAACACAACATTTCTACTTCATCTCTCCAAAATACAAATTATTCAGCTAAAGAAGGAAAAACAAGTGCAAAAATAACCAGAGTGAAAGTCCTATGCCATCTTGCTCCTGATTCTTTGTAGTAATCATTTCACTTGTACCCTGGTCTCCTTAGTAGTCCAGTCTACAAGAGAGCTGAATTTAACACAGAACTTATACTTAAAGTGTAAGTTTAAATACTTTAAAGTATTAAACATAAATAGGAAATCTTCCTCTATTTTAAAACCCTAGGTATTTTTTTTCCTCACATTTTTCACCTACCTCTTACCTACCACACACTGCAGGATGTTGTTGGGATAGATGTATATTCAGAAAGCACTGACCACTGGATATTACTCATACACAGACAAATGATTTACCCTGATTAATAAACAGCAGCCACTTTTCTGATGGAGCGTGACCTTTTTAGCAAAATGGGAAGTTTTGCAAAAGATATCTGATTTAGTAAAAACATGTTTGCTTTTTAACTCAAAAAAACCCCACCAACTTCTTTGTTTTTTGGGGTTTTTTTTTCAAATTTCAAAATCCATTTTCAGTAGAGAAAAAATACATTCATGCCTGTCACGACCAAAAAAATACAAAGCTTCCCCAACCTGCCAGCACACTCTTTTATCAGCCTTACACTCCTCCTTAATATCAGCCTGCCAAGAAAAACCTTACAGATTAGGCTTCGGGAGCTTTATCCCTCCACCGCCACAAGCCTGTGGAACGAGCATTTACTTTCACGGGATGCAGCTGTGCAGAGCAGCCTCTCTCCCTTCCCTCCACGTAAATGGGAGCTGCAAAAGCCACTGCCTGCACGTCATATCCATCAGTCAATGTGTTGAAACTCACTGCACCTGACTGCTAATTAGGAAGACTTGTTTTCTCCCCTCTCCAAAACCATAAAAAGGGGGAGAAAATAGGCTACTGTTAAATCAGCAGTACAGCACTATCATTTTGTATGGTATGTATGCCTTTACTGACATGAAAGTATTCTTTAGAGAATGCTTAAAATTCCTGTATGTAAAATGGTTGAGAAAATTCAGATTAAGCTGTTCTTTGCTCCATTTTCTTTTTAAAACATTTATGTTGAAGTCATTTTAAATTCTTCATCCTGACACATCTAGCCTTTATAAAGAAATGAAGCATTATGAGCTCTCTGAGAAGTTTCTCCCCCTTTCTCAGCCAGTATAACTGATCCCCAGAGAAACTGTTTCCCAAGATCTTGGTTTCCCAACCCCTATCATCTCATGTTCTAAGGTTGCTTTAGCTCTGTGTTTCAATGACAGCAGCACATCACCTTCTAAAAGCACAAGGACTAAAGGAACTCAGGTCACCAGGAGAGCTGGGAGGATGTGTGTGGTCCTTTGGACGAACCTCACAGCTCTAATGACAAAGTATTCACCTTTCTCTTAGATGCTCACATTCAGCAGCTGTCTTCAGGTGAAAAATAACCTCTCACTGACAGTCATTACAAAAATTAATTGCACTTAGAAGTAACTGAAACCTCAAAAAAATGGTACTTAGGCAGAAAAAAACTGTCATGTAAATCATAACAAGTCAGGGCACGTCTGTAGGATACAAGGTAGGGGCAGGCAGAAACACCCAACCAAGCTCTGAATTTCAAATGACTACACGTGCTTCAAACCAGGCAGGTCTTCTGCTCCCAATGTCGGAAAGCGGCCATTTAAAGTAGAGGAATTAGAAAGAGAGGAATATTGATATTTTGAAAGCTCTGGGAAAGCAAAGCAGTGGCAATCAGAGACTGGAAGCATTCCACCCCAGAATATCTCCAGTTCAGTGACTGTGCTGGTTACAACCTATACAAAATCAAAGCATTTTGTATGGCATGATGACAAAACAAAATCTTTTTAAAAATTTTAAGCACAAAAAATCCTCAAGAAATTAGTTCAGCGTTGCTCTGGCCTGAAATGTCTGGTTTTGTGCCAATCCCACTAAATCAATTACTCCTACTGCCTCAAATGGGACTGTACCAAGAAAATCACAGACATGGTTCTAGCCTAGTCAAAATGGGACTGCTTTTGTTCCCTTGCACGCTGGCACACTCCGCACTGCCACAAATAAGCAGCAGATGGAAATGTAGATTGCACTGGGTAGAACTCAAAATAGATTTTTGGCTATCCAAGACTCTGGAGACTCTCAATTACACAAAAGAAATTGTAAGGTTCCAGTTGAATTCTAAAAATACACCATCTTTACTGACAAGCAAATGTATTATATGTTTATGTTTAGCTCATGTTCACATTCAGAGGGACTACTGCTGTATTTTATGTGACAACAGGGAAACTACTATGTTTGATCATGCACTGCAATAGACATGCCACAAAACCAATTTGACAGAGATTTTATGGACAGCTAGAGATGAATCTCATGCACATACACAAGTTAATTATTCAGGATAAAAAACCAAAACAGATAATGTACTAAGCCAGATACCTCGTTAACTACCTTATATGTACTACTTACTAAGCAAATAAATGACTAGTGAGTCAGATCTATTACTTGCTGAATGAGACATATTACCTACTGAATCAGAAACATAATCTCTTCAAACAGAAATATAAGTTTCTTAAACTAGATGCAATATATTGCCTTATATGTCATATAACATGATGAGCTATACTAGATCTATGCTAGCTGAAGGTAACATCCCAGGATACAAAGGCTGCACTATGAGCCACTAACTGAAAGAACAAAGGTGATGCTTTAATAAAGCAAAGATCAAATAAAATTCAGAAGGAAGTAATCCACTGAACATGTAGTGAGACCACCACCCAACATTGTGGACACAAGAGCTATGAGCACCTTGAGAAATTACACAAAGAGCTTCAAGAATGATTTATGGTCTGGAAAAAGAACCTGCTTTATTAATGAGATACCAAGAAACCTAATCTATTTTACTCATCCAAAAGAAAGGTAAGAGTTTAAAACTTATCTAATAGGGGAGATTTCAGAGTGCAAATGGAACTCTGACAAGGACATAAAAACATGCAGTGGTTGAAACTTAGAAATAAGGTACAAACTTTTAACAATTTAATTAACCATCAGAACCCTGCTGCTTAAGGATATGGTTGTTCTCCATCATCTGAAGTCTTAGGAAGTTAAAAACCACAGAATTTTAAAAGTGTGAAGCTTAAAAATTATGTTGTAGATTAACCTTAAGTTATGTGTGGGAGGTAAGAATGCTGTGGTCTGTAGTAGGGAGACCACTAGATGATATGTTCTGGTTTTAGAGTCTACATATCTACAGTTGTCACACAAGTACATAATTGTTAAACTCCTATGAAGTGAATCTTCCTATGCCTACATTAACACATACGGGAACCAGGAACACAGATCATTCCATCTGCGGTATATTAACACTGAACCTTAGAGCAAACAGCATGTCGTGGGTAGTAAACCTGTCATTTATTTATTGTTAGACTATTCTGAAATTAGACACAGCCCTCTGCTAGGACTGAGGAACAAGTCAATGAACCTCATCTCTCAAATACTGGGAATGTTTGGATTTCACATAAACCCAACCCATTCTCTAAGGAAGCAGCACAGATATGTGACTGAATTTTTGAGAACAGAGAACCATATTTTAATCCTCATCACTGAACTCCTACACAATTGGCCTAAACTTCCCTAAAATTCTCTCATTTTACTTTGTTTCTTGATCTATAAAACAGGACTAGTGGTACTTCAAGTGCCTAGCAAAGCACAGTGACCCAAATGTGCTATGTTAGTGTTAAAAAGGGAGCCCTCACCTCTGGTAGAAGGAAAAGCCATACAGTGAAAGCTGCTTTGTTGACTAACACAGCCAGGGCAGGTTAGAGCCATTAGCTCTAAACCGGACGATGAAAGGTGGAAGCAGGAGCCTTCCTGGCTTGATCCTTGAAACACAGCCATCCTGGGCTTAAGTGGCTCTGCTTTTCAGGACTAAAAAGCCTACTCAAAGCATGTTTTTACTTACTCAACCTGCACAAGGCATTAGCAGCAGGAAAGAGGTGGCCTGCTCCCAAATGCATATGGCTGTTTTGTTAATCCAGACTCAGCATAACATCCATCATTCTGCAGCATTTTAAAAGCTAATAGGCTGTTATTGCATATAGCACAGCAAAGCCAGTAATCAGACATGCATGTGAAAGGTACTAAACACAAGGAACAGATACACAATTTAAAAAAAACAAAAAACAAACAAACCAAAACTATGTCCTACCCCAAAACCCACGATCTACAACCTGAAAAATATCCCAGAGTGGAGGGATACTCTACAACTAGTGCAAAATGCTGCGTTCTTGGTACTCCTCTAGCCGTGGCTAACAGAGGAGGAGAGCTCAGCTACGGGACACAGCTCTCAGCAGCACACCAAGGAGACAGCATCCTATGCTTTCAGTCTGGAGTTTCAGAACTAGTGATCTGAACTTTGTGTGTTTTCTCAGGGCCATATTCAGCTGATTCACACTGAAACCCAGCTCCGGCATCCTTCCTCTGGACACACGCAGCATCTCTACAGCAGCGTAGGCACAAAGGACTATGCCAACTATCCCCTGGGAAAAACCACAGCCATAAGGTGCCCACAGAAGGTAAGGTAGTCACAGATGCTGCTGGAGAGAGCTCCCTGGGTGAAGTCTGTGTGCAGCGTAAGGACACTACACAGGCCTGAAAATGGAGAGTAAGTGGGTGTCCCATGCCTTTGCAGCAGCCTGCAGGGCCATCAGCACATGTCTGGCAGGTTAAGGAACTACAAATAACCACCAAGAGTCCATCAGATCAATCCGGGCTGTCGCAGTGGCTTTCTGCTGGAGAGAAGGACCTTGCCTGTTGTTCAGCACCAGCATCTCACTACCAGCCCCTCAGCAAAATGTCAATAATTTGTGTGGGTTTTCTTGCTTGAAAAAACAAATGACTCCTGAGTTCTCATAAGAACAACTGCCACAAAGGATAATAAACCCCAGAAGTGGTTACAAAACTGAGGCCCTCATAACGATTTTCTTTCAGTCATAACTGATTATATCTGCACAACAGAATCCCAAGACATCGCTAATGAAAGCAGACTCAGTCAGTATGTGAGATGCCACGAGACTTTGTGAATTAAATCCCATTATTGTCCTAAATTATGGATAAATTTCTCCCTTTCCTTGGTGATATGCAACATATTTTTTCTTCAGGGCAGTTAGATGATGTCAGCACAAATTACTGCTTTCCACGCAGTGCAGATGACAGAACCGGAGGCATTAAAGAAGCTTACAAAAACCAAATCTGAAGAGACAGAAGGAAGTGCTTCTTTTGACTTGGAAATAACAAATTTTGCTGTGGCATGCTGGGTAAGGCAAAAGAAAAAAAACTTAATTCGGGACACTGATGGAGCTTGAAAAGATTCACATACTTAAAAATCAATATCCAAGTTTGGATTCTTGCTCTAAATTACAAAAAAAAAAATTAAAAAATAGAAGTGGCTGTCTGTAGATACTCATTTCCCTCTATTACATACTGAGATAATAGGTTATTGTCTAGCAAATTAGGGAGCTCTATTTTCGGTTTGTAAAAAAATGAATATACAACTTCATTTAGACTGTTTTTCTAAATGGTTTCCTATTCTTCTAGTTTTCCTGGTAGACAAAAGTTTAAAGAAGGGCAGACAAAATGCTAGTGGTTACATTCTTGAGAAAGGTTCACAAGTTCCATAGGAAGCAAAGTTTGCAGGAGGTAGCAGTATCTTTTACTAGATCAAGTGATATAATCAGAACAAAAAGCCCAGGTTGTCAGGCATATGGCTCTCCAAGACTTTTTGATACTTAATATACAGATACTTAATTTGTAAATCCAAGAACAGGGAATTACTTCATTATCCTGCATAATTTTCCTTTATTATCATTTTATCATTGCACTGTGTGCACTAGAAGTCAAGCTCTTGGTTGCCATCTGCTGTTTCTTTGTTTACATTTCACCATTTTTGTTAGCAAGGCCAAGTCATGACAAGGAGTCCTAAAGAATTGTTAGAAGAGGCACAAATGCTGCTTTCACGCACAACCTGCCAGAAACAGATGACCAAAAAAATTCTGGAAGCCTTTCTTAGTGAAATGCTGCCCAGCTATTCATATGGAGAGTATGTGATGCCCTCTCAAACCCGAATGCAGAGCAGGAGTAAGAAGTCTAGGCTTATTAGTAGCAGATTCTCTATGGATCATTTTGTGACTACAGCATTGGTATGAAAGCCTTTAAATCTGTTTTTCTTGTTGCCAGTTCTATGCTCGACACTGTGGTGACCGGCATCACTCCCTGCTGTCACTCACTCCTGTCGTGTACCTTGGTGTGGGCATGACTAGAAAAAGATACTTCAGCCCTGGCACCACCACCTTCCCCACCCAAGACAGGGTTCCCATCTCCCAGCTCTGGTATCGGACACCCGGGCTCCAAGTCTCGCAGTTCCTGCTACTTCCCAAGCTAAGCAGGTGTAACAGCCTGGGATTAAAACTATTAAGTTTGGGGCTTCTCTCTAGGCAAAAATTAAGGCTGTGCCTGTGTCTCTACCTGTGAGCCCTTCTCCTCCAGTGTTTTCAGTTCCATTGCTCTCTGCACCGCAGCAGTAACACATCCGACTTGTACCCAAACACCTTTTAAGTGACCTTGAGGGAAGTCACTCATCTTGAAGATTTTATGCCCACTGAACTCCCATATTTACAGAACCACATGCCCTGTACATCTACCCTGGACACATTTCTTTACAGCTGACGTGCTTAATTTTTAACAAGTTTAGCGAGGTCAAATACATCCATTCTATATGTTAAATACTTTCCAAGCAAGAGCCAGTTTTGTCAGGGCCTTTGACATTAAAATCCCAGTAAGCATTCAGCTCTGTTACACCAAAAATAAGACCAAAAGAGCTTCTGCTTTGAATTTCCATGCTTCTGCAGACAACTGTTCTGGGGTTGCCCATTTGATTCTTTGCAGACCCAGCCTATTGTCTGCACTTTCACAGTTTCAGCATCTGCTGGGGAAGCAGAAACAGCAGCCATTTCTGCTCTCTTATGTAAGTCTATGTAGACTTCATAGTTGTCCTCACTACTCTGTGTAACCACCAGAAGCTTACAGGAACCCAAAGAACTCAGCACAGGGGGTTCTTACGGGAGAGCCATAAACGGAGCTTTCTGCTGGGCTAACATTGACTCCAGCTCTCACTGACAGCAGCCATAACAAAGTCGCCCTCCAGCAAAACTTCGTTAGACCTGAAACTGGATTTTATTTTCTATTATGTCCCTTCAAAGCAATTAAAGTAAAAAGGAATCTCACTAACAACCTCCTGCACTGCACTGAGAGTCTGGGTAGTTTAAAATTGCAGAAGCTGGAAACTAGAAGTTGGAAGTCCAGCCAGTCCCCTACTCCTTAACGGGCTTCTGCCAACCCTTAATGTGATTTTAACAGTCCTCACTTTGAGGTAGCGATGATGCAGGTTATTGCTTAAGACGTATTTATCACCCTAGCCACATCCGGACCTTTGTCTTTAAGGAGAAAAAAAAAAAAGGGATTATGAAGTTAAAATGATGTTAATAATTATTAGTCCTGATGAAGCAGTACTGCCAGACAAAACCAGTATCCACTCCATTTACTTGTTAAAGAACATGAAAAAACCTCTTTGGTAGCAGAAGTGTAAGTGTGAAAGTCGCGGTAATGCAGGGCTTCCTTGTGTTTTCATGATTCTTTTTCATCCCTTGCCACCCAAGCCCTTTCCAAACATTAGTTAATTCTTTGCAAATCCTTATCTTTGCTTTACACCTGGGGAAACTGGAGCACTGAGCAGGGATGTTATTTAACCTAAATGCAGCACTGGAGACTCATGGAAGAGCTGACAACAAAGCCCATGTCTTTTGGCTCTCAGTCTTGTATCCTAAAGCCTTCTTTTTTTCTGCACTTTTCAAATTTGCTCATTTTGAAATGCAGCAGTTCCAAATAAAAAGGTCAATCTCAAACAGCACAATTGTAATTCATTCTCCTACTCCTCCATTTGAAGGGATGTGCAGGTAACAGACGTCCTGATTTTCTCCATCACAAGTGTGAGAGAGAAACCTTTGGACTCTGCCACAAACAGTTGTGGGTTTGGGTTTTTTTCTGGAACACAAGTGATCTCAACAACAGAAGAATAACCCACAAATGCCACTGCCCCATCCCAAAAGCCTCAGTGTACAAAAGAGCCATTGCTATCCTCGCATGGGCCGAACACAGTGAAAGCAAGCAAGGAAGGAGGTAGCAGTGTGCAGGTCTGCCTCAGTGAAGAAGAGTGATGGTCAGAAATCAAGTAATGCTCTTCACAATTTCGCAATGACATGTGTTCTGCACCACTGCACTTCTGGGTTTTCCAGATGACCAGGTATGCACCAGGAACTTATCTATTGCTATTAGCATCCTGCAGTATATAGAGACATCTTGAGAAGAAAAATCATTTTACTGCCAAAAATACAGTGATCCCTCTAATACAACTCTATCCGGTACAATATCTGCCAACCCCATAGATAAACCTCACATCACACCACAGTCTGAGCAAGGTCTGCAGGTCTGGACCTGCAACATTAAATTCCACACACAGCTTGAAAACATCACGTGTGATTTATTCATAGCATCTGCTTTTAGTAGACCGTAGAGCTTTCCTCAACAGCTTACCAATTACTGCAGAAAACACAGTAGTAAACAGTATTAGAATTTCAATCCGCATAGTTGAATGTGCATTTGCCTTAGCTTACTTAAGGCTGCTTACTTTTTACTGTCTTTACTCTTGAGATAGTTATATTTTATTTCACAGGAGAGTTACACACTTTATAATTTTTGGCACCTGTAGTAAGCAGTTGTTTGCTGTAGGATTTCACTATGGGGCTTTCTAGATGTTTCAGTAGAAAGGTATAAATACTGAAAAAGCCGGAAATAAATCCTTACTAACCAGCCCTTAGGTTCAGTTTGATAAAGCAGAATAAAGGGATTAGGATTAAAAAGGACAATTCTACTGAATCTAGAAAACATATTGTAAATACTAAAAATTTATGACTGGACCTTAACCAAGGGATGTAACACACTGCCATTACACTAAAACTGGAAACTGGGCAACAATTACAGTGATGTGGCAGGCAAGGAAGCACAGTTTCTTAGTCAGAATAATGTAGCAAGATATATAAACATGAAAAATAGAGCTTCCTACTCCTGGAATTTACATTTAGAGATTTTTACTTTAAAAAGTAAGAGCATACAAAAATGCTTATGCTGCATATAGGAACACATTGGTATTGGCAAAGATGTGTCCTTAAACATGCACATATTTAGCCCCTTTTTATTAATTTCATACAAAATGCAGGCATCGCAAGCATGATTATGGCTTCATTTACAACGTTTTCAAAGAATATATGACCATTTGCCAGTCATATATTGGGCAGTCAACCCTGCAACGAATCTTAAAGCATGAAAGAGAAGTGAGAGACTGATAAAGATAAAAGCATCAACTCCAAAATAGCTTACCCATCCTCAGCTGTTGCTTCTGTAGTGCTTTGGCAAACTCCCTGGACTTGTTACACTTGTGCACTTTGAAGGTTAAAGATGTTGATGACAATCAGTGAGTGTTAGAGGCTTTAGTATTACTGTCTTTAATATTCTACAAACATAACCCACCTGCTTGCTCACAAAGCACATGGTGACAACTTTCAAAAATTAACCAGAAAAGGAAAGCATTGTTTTTCCAGGAGTGACTTGGGCTGCCATCAGACATATTCCAGAGCAGAAATGTGGCTTTTCATTGATCCATAATCATTCATATTTTAACAACGAAAACTGGAATTGCATCCATTGCTAGTGAGTCATTTGTATGCATCGTTTGTGTTATTACCATTGTCACAGTGCTATTAGTGGCAATTCTCTAGAACATTTTGTGGGCTTGGGGCAGATTCTAATGTGATGACACAAACATAGAGTATCATCGTTTGAAACCTTGAAGGAGTGTTATTTACCTGATGATTTGGTATCATCCACAGCTCTGTTTCCCACTGTCATTTGCAAAAGCGTAATGGTATTATACCTTCTTGTTTGAAGACAGCTTATTACAAATATCGGTACATATTGGTTAGAACCCATTTGGGGAGGCAAATGTAATTACAGAGGTGCTGTAGGAAATGGACTTTATGACATGATTTCAGAGATAGACATGGTCCATCACTGTAGAGTATGCCTCTGGATGAAAACTAGTTCTCCAGTAAAAAGTATCTACTAAGCCAAAAAAGCTTACTAAATTCCAAAGCTTTAGACTACAACAGACCAAATTTTCCATATATCCTTGCCCTTCCCACTGATTTCTACCAACAGTTGCTTTGTGTGAGGACCTATCTAGGCTCATCCAGCTGACAGTTATTGGAAATACAGTGCCACAGTTTTGTTTTGCCTTGCAGACTGTAAATCAGGACACCCTACAGCACTGTTAAACGAAGCTGCAGCAGCACAACTTAACCCAAAAACATTAGCACCAGGATGGCTGAGGTACCAATCTGGTGTGATTTTGGTATCACACATCTCTAATGGGACTGTAAGTGGATTTGTAATGAAAAAAGATTCCAGGAATGCAGAATGTTAGCCCCAGCACAGCTGTTCTGATGAGCTCATTTGGACAGTGGTGATTTTACCTGCAGGGGGCCGCATCGGATATTTGCAAAGTTACTTGTAAGAAGTTCCATTTTTCAACTGATCAGAGAGCAAAGTATGCCTTGCTGCTGATGAGATGAGCACGGCAGGACTTCAGCAGATACCATTAAAGTTCACTAGAAAACAAAAATTGCCATTAGTTGACATTTTCTGTAGCAATTTTCAACCAGAAAGTGACAGCTGTTCTGCTAGTGCAACAGTAAGTCAGTCCTATGTGTTCTGTAAGGACAGTCTCTAACAAGCTGATCAAAGTCCCTTATTGGTTCAGCTTAGCCATGAGCTCAGTCCTGAACTTCATTTCAGTGTCACAACTACTGGAAACTAACTGTGGATTTCCACCTGGAAGCATTTATTTTTGCAGCAATCTCCCTATACCGCTACCATCAAGGAGGCCAACTGCACCACAGCCTGCTTCCACTTTGGAAGCTCCAGCACTTCTGACTGGTTCTTTCCTAATCCAAATGGCAGCTTGAAATCACCGTGACAAATCCACAAAAGGGGACTGCCAGTTTTCCTGGGCACTTGGACATCTTGCATGCCTCATGAAGGAGGAGCTCTAATACCCCAAGGCACGCAAAGCATTATAGTACAAGGAACAAATCCCCAGCCAGTTCAGCAGATGGCTCCCGGCCATGCTATTCCCATGCTTGCACTGTGCATTAACATGCAAATCCAGAGTACCACATATGCTAATGTCTACTAAAAAGACTTTCCATTTCAGAATCTCAACTTAATGAACAAATGGAATCCTGCAGCATCACTGTAGGGAAAATGATTGCACAGAACAAGTGATCAAGGACTTCAGTGATCTGTCAGAAATGAATGGCAAAGGAAGGAATATGGCCAGAGAGAAGAAAACCAGCTGTCACACTTATCCCTGTCCACCTCAGCTTCAGCAGCAAAATCAGTGCAATCAGTGAATGACCTGTGACCCTTTGGCTCTGTGATGGACCACTGCTTTGGTGGAGCAATCACAAGCTGATTTGTTATACTTTGAGCTGCTGCTCAACTGTCAAGCATCAAGCAGCATAGGTGGTTCAAGTACAGTGACTTCGGGGTCCATACATCTGTTACTCCTATAACCACTACAAAAGCACTTGGCAGATGGAAGATTTGCCTTTGAGGAGAAATAGGTCAGATATCAGAAAGTAAAAACAGAGAAACAGATGTCGTTTTTCTTCCCCAGCAGACTG
This sequence comes from Numenius arquata, assembly GCF_964106895.1. Lineage (NCBI taxonomy): Eukaryota > Metazoa > Chordata > Aves > Charadriiformes > Scolopacidae > Numenius > Numenius arquata. The sequence goes on along the minus strand of NC_133586.1, from coordinate 19,982,053 downwards.
GTACTTTGCTCAAACATATCCTTAGTAACTGAACGCACAGGTCCTTGAGAGCTATTCCCCATACATTATGAAAGACCACATTACCCAGCAGGCTCAAGAGTGTAGCAAGGTCTCTGACCATACAAGCCTCTGATGAGGTACAAGCCAAGCACACTGTACAGAGAAGCAAGAAGTGGAGGGCTCAGCATAAAAACTTTGCTTGGGACACACCTCTTAGGGTTTGTGACTATTACAAGAGGGTAATTTTCTGTGGGAAGGTTCCGATTCTACATGCTATTAATTAAATGCTGGACGAGAGCAGAGAAATAGTGTTATATTTTCATGCAGTTGGTCTATTCTCATGTACTCACTAGGATTGCACTGGCTTTTTTCATCCAAGTCATCTAGTCCAACCCACCTGTAATGAGCAGGGACATCTCCAACTAGACCAGGTTGCTCAGAGCCCCATCTAACCTGACCTTGAATGTTTCCAGGGATAGGGCATCTACCACCTCCCTGGTCAACCTGTGCCAGTGTCTCACCACCCTTATTGTAAAAAATGTCTTCCTTATACCTAGTCTGGATTTACCCTCTTTTAGTTTTAAACCATTATTCCTTGTCATATCGCCACAGGCCCTATTAAAAGTCTGTTCCCATCTTTCTTATAAGGCTCCTTTAAGAATTGAAAGGCCACACTTAGGTCTCCCCTGAGCTTTCTCTTCTCCAGGCTAAACAACTCCAGTTTAAATTAATTCCACCTAACAGACAGTGAATAAGAGGGAAAAGGAAGTGATGAAAGCACACACACACAAAAAGAGACTTGAAGTAACAGGCAGGAGCTAGCACAAGGGATCTCTGATACCAGGCTGGACCTAATCATTAAGATAAGCAACAAAACCAGCACATTTATGTTGGTATGGCTAGCAATAAGGTAAGCATGCTGTGAAAAAATTTTGAGTATACAAAAACAATCAGCCATCAATTCCTACATAGACCACAGAGCTTCCTATTATCTGAGATGTTTGCATAGCATTAACATGCAATAAATCCACCTCTAAACCAAGTGATCACGTGTATATGTATAAAATTTAGTAGTTATAAGAGACGAAAGGTTTATATTTTTTAAAGTTAAAACCCCTAAAAAACCTGAGATATCATACCAGAGGGTGGTATATTAAAGGAAATTATTTGAAATTGCAGGTGAAGAAAGGTGAGAATGTAAAAGCCATCTACCTCATGGTAGAAAGCTGTGAGCTTTTTAAAGAACTACTGGGAATTCTCAGTGGAGGATATGGTATAATTGACACACCTTGAGTTTTCAGAGTAAAGGAAGGCAACAGCACAAGCCACTTCATCAAAGCTGACTTGTAAAAGTTTGTTTTATCCAAGTAGAAGTCCATGCAGTGAGTGCTCTTCCATTTGTCTCATGAATCCATCCTCCTACCATAAAGAAATCAGTCAAAAATAATAAATAGACTGTTTAGAGGAGTTACACAGATTGTAGATAGTGCAATTACCAAAAATTTGAGTAGAGTCTCTTTACATATTGGGCTACCTCTGATGGCAGCTCCTTTAAAGACAATGAAGTTATAACTTACTGGCCTATTTAGTAAAAAAGAAGGTGGCTAAAACATTTAGGGAGAAGGCAATGAGTTGTTCAACACCACACTGACAACTTGCCTAAAAACAGCAGCAGGTGACCTTCTCCAAATAACCCCAGTCAGGTAGCAGCTGTGCTAGATGCAGAAGTCTGGTATGTTATGCTGGTAAATCAGGAATGCTCCGTCCCAGCCAATGGTGTTAGACTGCTGGGAGATAAGACAAGATCAGAACTGCATCCTGTGGCCAGCCAAAGCAGAGAAGAATCTCAATATGGAGATAAACCAGTATTTAGAAGATTAGCATCTTTTTTGTTTTTCTCTCCAGGGACTTCAGCCTATCCTACTTGCAAAGGAGGATGTGCAAAAGGAGTGCTTGCAAAGGGCACATAAAATCTTATTTCCCCTTCCTTCTACACAAATCTTCCCATGGCAAGTCCCAAAACACATAATACTCTATACTCTGCTGAACCCTTCAGCTGTAAAAGATGACTTCCATAGAATTTCTCTAATGCTCCCCTGGAGTGTTTTTATAGCTATTGCTATTTCTCAATGGGCTGCTTTAACTTTCTTTTAAAAATCCTGTCAAACGTTAATGACAACAAATTCTCTGTTCCTCTTCTGCTGGTCCTCCCAAAAGCCTTTTGGAGTTCGAGTTTAGAGAGATGACATGTGTGGGCCCTGGAGTGGAAATGAATTAGCAGTAAGCAATCAACTTTTTCTCTTGACACAGAAAATGACCCTCTGCTAGGGCTATAATTTATTGACATGGCTTTCACTAACAAGTCTTATGGCACAAAGTTATACCCAGCTCTTCCCACTCATTGCACTTATTAACCAGAAAGCCTTCTAAATGTAATCTAGTAGGAAGAATTAAGCAGTTGTGTTTTGCAGATCATGTTCCTTAGCTTGCTCTTTCATTTCCCTTTATTCAACATTATCACATTATGTTCCCTCTTCTTATGTGCTTTTCCTCTTCACAAAGCTCTTTAAACAGCTGCAAAGGGGGAGGGACCACTATGCTCACGAAAACTCCACTTTGCAGAATGCTTCTGCCAGGTCCTGCTGTCTGTCTCTTTCCAGGCATTTAATACCTCCAAGATTCAGGTTTGCTTTTACATCTCTTCCTTGTGCATCCCTGACAACAGAGCCTATTGCCAGCTGTCTAAATCGAAGAACAGTAATCCACCTCTTCTACTTATTGCCATGAGGAATACGTACACCCTCTTTCTCTTTGTAGTGGGCTCCTTTTATTTTAACGGTAAGTGATCTTTTCTTTCAGATACAGTTTGCAGAACAGCGACAGTTTTCGGGGCTAGGAGGCAGGACTGTGATATAAGCTCTCAGACAATTTGTAACTAGCACCTCAGTAGGTTGCAGACTTTAGGAGGATGCATGAAATTGACTATTTTAGTGTTGTTTCTGGCTTGTTTGGTATCAGCAAATCCAACTACACTTGATATGGACAGACAGTAAATTGGACATAAAATGATAGAACAGTAGGAGATGACAATGATAATCACTAAATAATATCCCTTTAGATGCTCCCAGGATAATCTGTGATGGGGAAAGAAGGTAGCGTGCTGAGAGTGAAAAAATAAAAAATGAACCATGACATGAACCATAAATAAGACAGGTATCATCCCTCTATAATTATGGGCTCAAGTTCATATATTTTGCAAAGTTCATGCTTCCTAATTGTTTGATTAGTATGCAAACAGTTTACATTAAGTTGAACTATGTAAATATATCCTAAAAAAAGGCAAACATACATTAAGAACATTTTCTTTGGTCCACCAGGATTTCTTGCATACGTTTTAGCCAACACACGCAGCCCGACAGCAGCATGAAATAGTGCATTTACCACGGGAGCTTCTTCCCACAGAGAGACTCCACTGAAGTGTTCCGAGTGAAACTGGCTGAAATTGAACCAAGACAAAAATCACATCTTTCCCGTGATTACCTATTCATCCCACACTTGTTTTGTTTCTTCAATCACTGAAAGGCAACTTTAGAAAACACCTGCTTCGTAACAAATGAAGAGTGAGGGCCTACTTTAGATTCTTAGATTACCCACTTTTAAACCCATTAGTATTTCCTTTTTATTTGCATTAATTGTGGTGGAGAAATTAAAATAGTCTTTAAAATACAGTCAATTCAGCACTACTTCCATTGGAACAATAAGCGTTCCAAATTAGCATGCGTTGTTCTAAGAGGTGATATAAATCTTTTTACTCAAAAGTACGCTGAGAAGTAACAACATCACAAAGTCATTTCAGAGAAGATAATGGGATTGTGTTATTGATGCTTCTTACTTGCTCTTTACTAATTACAGATGGGAATTTGGTATGTCACCATTGCCCACAAAAGTTATTTGCGAGAAAGAACAAAACTGACAATATATGCTACAATATATCATTTCTAAGCAAATGCTATATCAACATTTATTAAAAAAACTGAAGCCAAAGAGATGGAGGGAACATGCCTCATGTTAAATTTTGCAAACTAGACAGTGATAACGGTGCACTTGCCTGTACTTGTCAGCATTGCTCCTTATTCTGTTCTGTGGAAATCACTCCAATATATTTGTCATTACACTGAAAATAAACAACATAACACAGGGTGACTAGTTATTTCATTTTATATATTTAAATTAGACTACGTAAAAGGGAAATTTTGCACAGAGGAGTGAATGAAGTCTGTAGTTTTATTTCTCCTGCTGTGAAATTGGAAGTATCCTGATGCAATTTTTTTTAATGGTCATACTCCCATGGAGAAAACAAAGTTACTGCAGAATGTGTACTGCAAGTTATGTGGCAATTTGCTCTCCTTGTCATGGAGCAGATGCATAGCATGTTCAGTGGAGCTGAAACAATTTCCCAAGCTCAGGATCCACCCCAGTGTGTTTTCTCTATTACTCCTTTTAGTACACAAAAATACTCCACCTCCAAATTAGGACTGCTTCATCACTCTTGTTAAAATCATTTTTCTAAAAGCATCAGACTACACTCTGCAACATTTCTGGTGATTACTGCTATTTGGAAAAAACCACTTTGTGAGGAAAACTGTGCACTTCCATTTCTTCCAATTCTGAGAGGAAAAAGAGGAGTTTCAAATGCGAGGCTACTGACATCATGAAATGCATATAAAGATGAACTTGAATGCCTGGTAATTTTGTTCTCATTAGGTGCCATCTGGTTAATATGTAGCTTGGTAATGGAAAATAGATTATAAAAATTATACAAGAACCACTCGTTTTTACACGTTATTTACAGAGAGATTGGCTTTAGCAACCGTTAGGGCAGTGCACTGCTGACATCTACTGGTATTCGATACAGGCAGCTGAGTGAGATGAGAGTAGCCCATGGCAATCTTATAAAGAATTATTAATTACAGAAACCCCTTCCCTAAGAAAAGATACTAATTTCTTAAAAGGATTCATTATTTAACAAATAATTTTTATAATTAAGTCGTGGCCTGGCATTCATCTGTATAAAGTTTATTGATGGAGTCAGTACTCCAAAATCTGAGCTGTTCTCATCAGACATGCAGACCCCACAACATGTTATGATTTGCAGACCAGACGACTATGATTGCTAAAACCAGGTTTCAGAGAGCAGGATTAATACAAATTCAGAATTAGCTTTCTGCAAACATTCTGCAGTTTCTACTTCTTACTAGTTGTTTAGCAAACACTCCATATGCTTGAATATTTACAGAAAAAGATGCCAACACAGCGAAAACATATTTAAAAATTCAAACAAGAATTCAGTGCCTTTGCTAGCAGCATTTAGTGACCGCTGTATGAAACAAATCAAATGACAATTTATTTATATTTGAATTACAGCCATCTGCTTATGTCACTTACATATGCAACAGCAGGAATGTTTGTTAAAAAACCCACAAAACCAAAAAACACACTAAAATAACTTTAACCAAGGTTGTCTCTAGCTACCGCAAGGCTTCTCACCTATCCTTATAAACACAGAACGATTCATTCCTAGAGTGCAGCCCCATTTTCTTCACAGTATCAAATTTAGCTCTATCTTGATTGCAATACGTAAGAAAAAAACAGAATCTGGAGCTTAGCAAGGATCAGCATAGATCTAGCTCGATAAGCCTCTGATTAGGCAGGTTTACATTGAGAATAAATGTAATACTAAAATATCACATGGTACTAGGGCTTTTATAATGACTTGCAGGGAGGTACGATGCAAGTGTGAATCAAAAAACAAACTGACCCAACAAACACAGATACATTCTTCCAAACGTGTTGTCCCAAATGGCTTGGGAAGTATCCGAGAAGCCTACTCTGAAGAACAATATTATGGTTAAGTATATGCGACAAAATTTGTGCTACCAATGCCACGTCTTGTCTTAAAAGAATTAAAACAAGCCTGGCGTTTTTCTCAACCTTTCCCTAGAGCTTGACTAAAAGCTGTTCTTAGATGTGAAAAATCTGTTCGATGATGTTTCCTTTTACATCTCTCCACTTTCTTACTGGATGAGAAACAAGAAGTTCTTATAGTATTTTTTTAATCAGAGTGGAATTCAGAAGTACCAAGTTTCAAGAGAGACTTTTTCCTCCTAGCAACTTACAGCGCAGTTCATACAGAAACTAGGTACATTCTAGAAATGCACACAAACTTTGGCTGCTTATATGATCCTGGCCTTTTGATGTTTGCCTTTCTCTAGATCTCATGGATATGCTACAACATAAAAAAACCAGGACAAATTAACGTACCAGAAATTTAAACTACTTGCATGGCCAGCGGTTTTTACGATGTGGAACTGCTCTAGGGAATAATGAAGCAAGTACACTGTAGGACGCTGTCCTTGCTTCTGCAATATCTAGGGTTAAGTGCCCTTTCCTATGGAAGAATCATTCTATCAGTTGGATTAGAATTTGTTTTCATTAACACCTGTGTCCATCCGATGTATAGCAGAATCCCTCTGGGTCCATTCTGTTGGCAGGATATTACCAGGACCTTAGCGACCAGTATTATTATGTGGTCAATAGTGGTTTGAAAAGCCCACTAGAATGGCTTTTAAAAGGACATACAAGAACATGGGAACACATGCAGTTACCTCTGGGGCTGTGCCATAAGCTGTTCTGCTCCATGGAGAATGTTTAGGGTTGTTCCATAGTATCCTGCAGACACTATGTTTTGCAGTCACTGAACTCCAGCTTTGGCCAGTGAAGATTTACGGTATTTGTGCTAGTCCATAAATCAGGTTTTGTCTCCATGTAAAATAAGGCTTACATACTGCCTCAGGTTTTCAAATAAAATAATTCTGAAACAGAAACATCACTAGCTACCAAAGAGGTCCCAATCATTAAAAAAACCCTTATGACTCCTGCAGCTCATCTCCTTGTTTTCCCCACAAAGATCAGAGTCTTTCAATTTGTACGTGTGCCTGTACATCTGTCTCCTATGACACTAAAGAGAGAAGTCACAGATGGACTCCCTGCGTTCGTATCATTGAAACATTCTTCTTCTGTTATTAAGAGGGTGGTTTGCTCCCAGTTTCTATTTCCGAATGTACTCCCGAAAGTATTGATCAATTTGAACACTTAACTGTGAAAAAAATGAACGGGTTCTGATTTATCTGCTTTGATCCATGCTGTGTGAAAGACAGAAAACTTCAGCAGAACAGATCATGGTGCAAGCACCACATCCTTCTGTTCACATAAGCCTACAGAAAATCAAAAGCCCTCATTATTTCATGAAGATGATCTGATGCACAGAAATTCTGTGATCCCTACATCACGTCACTTGGTCTCCCTTCTAAAATCCTGTTATGTGATGTTTTACAGGTAGCGCCGCAGCAGATGCTGAAGAAAAGCTAATGAACCACCTACTGAGCCCTGACAGGTACAATAAGTTAATTCGACCAGCTGTCAACTCATCCAGTTGGTATCTATAGAACTGCAGGTTTCCCTGGCACAGCTCATCAGTGTGGTAAGTTCAGCTCATCAGCGTGGTAAGTTCAAATTAGGCTATGCTTTTTAATTCATTACTACCTGTAGTGCACTCTAAGTAAAAGTCCTATTGTATTACTATGTCCCTGCTAGTTTACATAATAACGCTTAGTAGGCAGGGCCTATACATGCAATTTACTGCTTTTATACTTCAGAATGCAGCTACAACAGGGAGATCAATCTATGCCTAAGGAATAAAGGCCATTAGTCAGATCTTCATCCAATAAAATTCCATTCATCAAAAATCAAAATCATTCCACTGATTTT